>NC_142493.1:23026306-23200481 GCF_965113065.1 Corylus avellana
AGACAAACCAGATTACTCAAGAGCAATGAGTTCCTGAATACAAGTAGGTGGGGCTCAGACCCACACCTTATCCATAAATTGTTTCGTTCCCAATCTCGCAAGCTCATGGGCTAGACGATTCACCTCCCTGCTAACATAAGATAGTTTCCAATGAGAAAGCTCTTGTAAGTTGGTACGAATGTCGTTAATCAGATGGCCTGTTCTGCTCCATTTTGGCACCCTTGAGTTCACCGCATCAACCAACATCTTCGCATCTCTCATAAAATGGATCTGCTCATAACACATGTCTCGACAGAGTTGGGTAGCTTCTAATGCTGCCAAGGCTTCTGCAGCAGCGGGTTCTACGTACCTCCGTCGAGTGAGGCATTTTGCCGCTATCAAATTCCCTACATTATCACATAAAATCACCCCTAGTCCTAGTCGTCCCAAGCTCTGATCGATTGCAACATCCCAATGTGCCAGAATCCAGCCTGTTGGAGGAGCTGTCCACCCACACGTCCTATTCATAGAGCTAACAGAGAGACCCCCTGCGTGGGCATTTTGATAGTCTAAAATAGCGGCTTTAGTACGCTTCATCACCTTTGCTGGATGAGCGGACACCTCACCATGAATAACTTCGTTTCGTCGCAACTAATACGCCTAGCAGCTCCCACAAACACCTTGACTTCATCACTATCACAGTGTTTGAACATCCCTTCTGCTACTTGTAAAAAACTTGGGCCGTTGTAAAAACTTTTTTGGAACTTCTGTCCTCCTTCGCTCCAGGCGTCCATGGCCGAAGGGCATTGCCATAGTATTTGGAAAGCCGTTTCTTCATGACATGCCCTCCACAAAAAATTCTTCAGTACATTTGTTATTGCCAGTTTCCACAGCGTTCCCCAAACCTCACTGCTAGGACCCTGAGACGAACATTGTGCTTGAGCTGCCTCATCCATCACCTTTTGCATATGATATGCACTCCGCACACAAAAAAACCCCCTTAGCCGTACCCCTCCAAATAAGAATATCATCTTGGATCGTTCTACAAAGGGGTATGGAGAGAATATGTTCCACCTCTGCCGGAGAGAATAGCTGCACAAGTAAACCATGGTTCCACCACTTCGACTCGCCATCAATCAACTTACTAACTGTGGCTGTTGGGGCTAACAAATTAGGTTGGGACTATATCATAAACGTGGAGGGATTGGGCATCCACCTATATTGCCAAATCTGCACTTTAGTACCATTGCCTACCCTCCAAATGAGGCCCTCTTGTAGTAGATCACATGATTTTTGAATACTTTTCCATGCAAACGACGGGTTTTTCCCTTGTGGAGCCTCTAAAATAGAATACTTGGGGAAATACTTGGCTTTCATAATACTTGCAATGAGACTATCCGGCATCTGCCACATCCTCCAACATTGTTTTGCCACATCCTCCAACATTGTTTTGCCAAGAGAGCCTTGTTAAAACATGAGAAGTCTCTAAAGCTCATACCACCACGCCCTTTTGAAATTCCCATTTTACTCAAACTCATCCAAGCAACCTGTTTTTCCTTCTCCTTATGTCCTTACCAAAACCTTTGCATGAGTGAATTAATTTCCGAACATAAAGCTTTAGGAAGCAAAAAAATACTCATACAATAGGTGGGTATAGCTTAGATCACCGCCTTCAGCAAGATTTCCTTTCCAGTTTGAGATAGGAATTTCAATTTCCAGCGTTGGAGTCACTTCCTTACACGTTCAACGATACTTCGAAAAGCAACGGTTCTCGATTTTCCAACAAGAGCTGGTAACCCCAAATATGTGTCATAATGTTGGGTAGATGGGATCCCTGATAACTTCAAAATCTGGCTCCTATCCTCCATAGGGGCATTTTTATTGAAAAGCACGGACGTCTTGTCATTGTTGATCTTTTGTCCGGAAGCATGTTCATACATTTTCAAGATGTTCATCATATGGATCCATTGTATAGTGCTAGCCCTGCAAAAACAATAAGCAATGGTCGGCAAAAAAGAGATGGCTAATACGAGGTCTCCGTTTTGAGGTAGGAACCCCTGTCAATAGCCCATCACTATTTGCTTTAGTTAGCATAGAACTTAATGCCTCAGCACAAATAAGAAAAAGGTATGGAGAAATCGGGTCTCTTTGCCTGATTTCCCTAGATGGGGTGATATGTCCACATGGTGTCTTATTAACAAGGACTGAATATTGTGCCGAAGTGACACACATCATGATAAGGTGGATCCATCTTGCATCAAAACTCAAACAACCCATAATTGCCTCCAAAAAGCGTCACTCCACCCTAAAGCACTTCTTTCCCCTCATTCCAGTATGCATAGTGTGGAGCCTCTCATATGCTGCTAATATATTATCCGAAATCAAGTGTCCCGGGAGGAAAGTGCTTTGTGTGGGGGATATAACAAAAGGTAAAACATTTTTTAATCTATTGGCAAGGACCTTTGATAGTAGTTTATATAACACATTACAAAGGCTTATCGGTCGGAATTCCGTGACACATGATGGGGATTTTGATTTCGGAATAAGCACAATATGATTAAAATTCATGGTACTTGGCAGTGGCGGACCCAGGAAATTCGTCCATGAGGGGCATGGTTTTTTTTTTTTTTTTTTTTTTTTTAAATGAATACAAAAAATAAAGTTTAACAAAAATATAACAAGCCGAATAAGTGCATAATTCAACTAAAATTTTAATTATGTTCTAAAACATGTAAATATAACTTACAATTTGTTTTGTCACGACTAGCACTAAGACAATTGTCCTCGACGAGTCTTCATACCTTGGAATCGCTTCATGATTTCTTCATTACTGATAGTCTTGAATATATCTTTCTCAATGCACGTAACCAAACAATCATTCATCCATTGATCTCCAATTCGATTGCGTAGACGATTTTTAACAATATTCATTGCTGAAAGTGCTCTTGTTAACAGATGCTGTCACAACTAGCAAAATCAATGACAATGTCACCAATGAATAAACCAAGTGATATATGACATCCTTTTTCATCTCCACCAATTTCTCAGCAAGTTGTCTAATCCCTTTGAGTGTTGCAAATTCATCATTAGAACGCATGTCAACGATATATGTTTCAAGTTGGTTGTCTAAAGTGATAAGTTGAACTGCTGAAAAATCATTCGGATAGAATTGGGCAAGACGAAGTTATTTCTCCTTGTTAAAAGACGCAAACATGTCATCTGGACTCAAATACGCAACACAGAGTAATAATTCAGAATTTGCTTTATTAAAGCGACTGTTAAGTTCTTGGAGTTGCATGACTATAACAGTATAATAAAGCTCCACACGGTAATGGTGTGAATTTTCATGCGTTGAGCTTTTCGTCGTGATCGAGGTTGATAAAGTTCATCCATATTGGGGACAAGAATATTGTTTTTGGTACAAAACTTAGAAACTTCTTCAAATAAGGAATCCCACCCATCTTCTCTAATAGCCTGTAAGCGCAACTTTGAAATTTCAACTAGCTTCATTGCATTCAGAATATCTTGATCTTTTCGTTGGAGTGCTTGTGATAACTCATTTGTAATCCCCAAAACATTTTTCATCAAATGTAAATTGAAAGCAAAATCAAAAGTTTGGAGTGATTGAATTAGTATATTTGCTTCTGCTCTCTATTCAGAATTTAAACCATCTTCAATTATGTCTTCAATCGTATCGATGACAGAAGAAAACATGGTAAAAAGACTAATAATTGCACCATAATGAGAACTCCAACGCGTATCACTAGGTCTCTTTATGTTCATTTCTTGATTCAAGCCACAACCAGTTGGCATTTCATTATTTTGTAGTGCTTCTACTACTTCAGCAGTTCGTTTTTCACGAAGTACGTAACGACGTTTGCATGATGCTCCAACAACATTAAAGATACTATTGACCAAACTAAAAAAAGTTGCAATTTGAATGTGATTTTTGGCAACAGCAACTAAAGTGAGTTGAAGCTGATGTGCAAAGCAATAAACATAATAGGCAGATGAATTGTCATTCAAAATAAGTGTTTTAAGTTCATTCAACTCACCTCACATATTGCTAGCTTCATCGTATCCTTGTCCTCGCAATCTGCTAATACTTAAATTATGTTTCCTAAGCATTGAATCAATTGTCTTCTTTAATTCTGCAGTTGTGCTAGTGCTAACATGTGTAATGCCTAAAAAACGTGTTTATCTACATAATGCAAAACAATTGCCAATTGTTCTTTAACAGATATATCACGGGATTCATCAACTAGGATAGCAAATGACGAGTTTTCAAGATCTTTAAGAATAACATCTATAGTTTCACTTGCTGCAGCATTTGCTATATCTTTTTGAATGTATGGTGCAATCATTTGATGATTTTCAGGAGCATTTTCTAAGACTACCTTGTCAATTTCTTCATTATGTGTCGCAAGAAACTGCAACAATTCACGAAAATTTCTTTGATTACTCGAACCTTTAGATTCATCATGGCCATGAAATGCTAATCCTTGTTGTTGTAAAAAGCGAATACAATCAACTGATGCATTCAAACGAGTCCTATATATCATTTTCTACTTATCCAATTGCTTGTCAAAAAATGTTATGATACTTTGTTTATTGTTTAACAAAGCTTCACATTTTTGCCGAACTTGATTATGTACACTATTGTGAGCCCCCACATGACCTTCGAACTTCT
Organism: Corylus avellana; assembly: GCF_965113065.1. Lineage (NCBI taxonomy): Eukaryota > Viridiplantae > Streptophyta > Magnoliopsida > Fagales > Betulaceae > Corylus > Corylus avellana. Next base: position 23,030,976 of record NC_142493.1, read on the forward strand.
CTTTCTTTTTCCAATTACTAAACCCTTCAGTAACAAAAGTTTCTCCCCCTTCTTGATTTCCAATGTCCGGTTTGAAGAGATAACAATATAAGCAATATGCAGTATCTTTCTCTTTACTGTACTCCAACCATTTATATTCTTTTAAACCATGTTGGATTAAAACGACGCATTGTTTGTCCAAACTTTTTTCTTGGAAAATCATGGTCAAAGGCTTGACAAGCCACTTTCAGATATGCTCTTTGAATTTGGTCTCTATCACTAGAATGATAATCACACATTTTTTTTCTAAAGCAAGGATCGGAGGGCAGATTTGCTAAATCTACTTCAACACGAGGTCGTTTAGAATTTGATTGGAGCTCAATAGAATCGTTGTTTTTCTCCATAATCTCAGATAACTACAAGTATATATTCATAAATAATTAAATATAAAAACAATTATCAAGAATAGGCTGAATCAATTGAAAAGAACAATTTAAATTTAAATTTAAAAATTTAATTACATCCATCAATTTTTTGTTGAAGTTGTTATCAAGAATATGCTGAATTAATAGCAATATAAATATTAAAACAATCAATTGAAAAGAACAATTTAAATCTAAATCTAAAAATTTAATTACATATTTACATAATTACATCCATCAATTTTTGTTGAAGTTATTATCAAGAATTGGCTCAATTAATAGCAATATAAATATGAGAATTTATATATAAACTCCTTAGGTCAACGCGCTTTTATTAAAAACTCCCTAGGTGTTTTTTTTTTTTTTTTTGGGAAATTGGCTCCCTTGCTCAATCGAAATAATAATAAAACTCCCTACTGTCAAAAATTTTTAACAGCCGTTAGTCTACTCAAAGCTCCCCGTTTTATCTGATTAAAATATTAATTTAATTAAAAAAATAAAATCTTGAAAAAAATAAAAAAAATTGAAGGGTGGCCTGGCCACCCCCCCAACCCCTATGGGGTGGCTTGCGGCCACCCCTAGGTGGCCAGGGGTTGCACCACCACTCGTGGCCACCCTTCAGTTTTTTTATTTTTTATTTTTAAATTAAATTAATAAAAAATTAATATTTTAATTAGATAAAAAGTTTTGAGTGGACTAACGGCTGTTAAAAAATTTTGACGGTAGGGAGTTTATTATAGTTTTGATTGAGCCAGGGAGCCAATTTCTGAAAAAAAAAAAAAAAAAAAAAAAAAACTTAGGGAGTTTTTAATAAAAGCACATTGACCTAAGGAGTTTATATATAAATCCCCTATAAATATTAAAACAATCAATTGAAAAGAATAATTTAAATCTAAATCTAAAAATTTAATTACATATTTACCTAGCTACCTTAATTTTTCGTTGAAGTTATTATCAAGAATAGGTTGAATCGATGATTCGGTAAATCCTGAATAGCAATATAAATATTAAAACAATTAATTTAAAAGAATAATTTAAATCTAAATATCTCTACGAGAAGCCATGAGTTTATATAAGAACATAATGAACATTTAAAGGGTACTTGGGGTTGGGTACGCAGGAAAAAGGATGAAGAGAAATTTGGACAATTTGAAATTGGATTAGAAAGTTGTACTGTGCACCACTCACGCGGATTAGAAAGTTTCGTAGCACTAGCACGCTGTAGTGTAGCCTTCAATTTTTTTTTTCTTGTTTGGCAGACTGGGAATTGAGATCCTTCCAATTGAGCAGAAATTGAAGATTCTCCAATTGTTAATCGTTGTTCTTTCTTTTAAATTTAATGGTTTATAAAATGTCGGCTGCTTTTGTATAACCTAAGCGTTAAATGGTGACTTTTGTTTTATCGAGGTTTAAATGATTTTATAGACCATTAGATTTAAAATGAAGGGCCACAATTAACAATTGGAGAATTTTCAATTTTTTCCCAATCGAAAAATTTATAATTTTTTCCCAATTAGAGGAGATCCAGATTCGGATCCGCAGCCTAGCAAGCCTGACACTTGGCCTGCCCCCTTGGCCAATGGCCGTGGACTTGTCTTGCACACATCCCCTGGAGGCATATTATAATTTTTCTTTGTCTTGTGTGTTGTGTCAATGACAATATATTATAATTTTTTTAATTTATAATATTATTTTTTCCACTCCAAAGTCCAAAGCAGGCTACACCTGTACGAAATTGTCAAAATGAAAAACAGCGCGCGCGTTTGAAAACTGAACTGTTCATCATCTTCAAGCTTTCAACATTTCATTTTTCTGCAAGACTGCAACATTCAACTTCTTAAAAATTTTCAAATTTGAACGGAGCATAATATGGCCGGAGCTTGAGGAAGGGGGCATAATCATGGCTAAGAGGAGCATAATCAGGATAGAAATTTGTTTTTTACCATACTCAAGGGGGATTTTTGGTAGTTGAGGGTGGGCGGATGCCCCCCCTGACCCCCCTTGGATCCGCCCCTTGTACTTGGGATCACTCTAGAATTAAGAGTTTCAAGGACAGTAGAACATACCTCATCCCCCAGAATTGTCCAATTTTTTTGGAAAAAATCAGCCGTGAAACCGTCTGGGCACGGAGCTTTAAGGGGAGCCATTTGGAATAGTGCAGCACTAACCTCATCTTTGGTAAACTCCTTTAACAGCTCCACATTCATCTCCACTGAAACCCTTATTGGTAAGTATCGAAGGCGTGGTTCCATATCACCCATTTGATTGCAGTTGTTTCTTCTAGAGTTCCTAGTTGAATCAAGCTCACATCCAGCTTCAAATCTAAAGTTTCGGTGCCCCCAAATTCCATCACTCGGACTTTTTAATACCAGATAAATTGGGGAATGATCAGATCCAACAGCAAACCCAACTGAGACCTCCGCACCATGATACAAATCACACCATCCATGGTTGGCTACCACTCTATCAAGTCTTTCCTTTGTAAGTTCAGCGCCCTACCTACAATTGCTCCATGTGAATTTAGGGCCCCCATAGCCTAAATCCGAGAGACCACACTCCTCTAAGACATTTTGGAAAGCTTCCATCAAACCCCTTTGGCGTCCATTCCCACCGAATTTTTCAGCTACACAAATAATCTCATTAAAATCACCAAGACAGACCCATGGTTCTGAATCCATCTTGGCGATATGCTTGAGCAAGCTCCATGCCTTCGAACGCTTACTAGCTAGGGTCGGGATGACCATAGAGTCTGGTAAACTTCCATGGCGGGTCGGTAGGAGAGGGACAAACCTTTGCGTTAATGTGCCGATGACTGTAATGCTGAATTTCTACCCCATATTCTGTCATCCAAAGTAATGCCAACCCCCCACTCCCCCCCACACAATCCACCACAAACATATAGTCAAACCCCAACTGAACTCGCGCCCGTTCCATCCTACTAGAATGTAATTTAGTTTCCATTAAGAAAACTATGGTAGGCTTCTTGTCCTACGCCAACCGGTGAAGCTCCCAAACTGTCCAAAGGTTCTCAAGCCTCGACAGTTCCAGCTCATAATACTCATTGCAGTTGGCGGGGCTGTTGAATAGCCGCCGCCAATCCCGATCCATTTTTGGTCTCCCTCATCACCACTCCACTAGGCTTGTACGTTCGTCCTCTAGTTGTCTGACCTTTTTTCATTGTATCTTCCCCTCCCTCATTAAAATCTCTCACCTTTCTTTTTCCTTGTACCTCCACAATGGAACCCGACAAACGCATCACTTGTCCCTCCTTTGGCCTTCGGTTCCATGTATTATCATTAACACGTCTTCTTTCAACATTCTCCCCAAAAAAATTGCTTTTCATCTTTTTTTCTAAGTCAGCCATTGTAAGGTAATTTCCACCCTTTGCCCCTTCTTGTCCTTTCAGATTGATATGACTATCATACCCCCCTCCATGCACATACACGTCCCCCTGTGATTTTCCTCTCTCCATCTCCTTTGGGGAAATATTAAATGGCTTCGCAGTTTCTTCCCCTCCTATATCAGCAAATTGGTCCTCATAAATATGGGAGATTTCTTTTTCCCCCTAATCCCGCCACATTAATTATAGGATCATCCACAGATTTCATGGAAACAAAATCTCCACAATTTCCGCCTTTAATATCCCCATCTTTTTCTCCTCCAGCTGCTTTGGTAACCGCTGGTTTAGCTTTTTTTTTTTGGACACTTATCAAAGGAGTCCCAACCCTGCTCTCTGTCGTACCGGACCTTTCCCCGCCATCCTCCGGCCTCCCATTAGGTGGGCGCTGTCTGCTCGGTGTCTGCCCCTGCCATGATCCTGTCTTCCGAAGTCTCCCCCGTTGTCATACTTGGGTGGTTCGCTCCGATCTGGATTGTGGCCAAGTCTTCCACCAAAAACCCGTATAGGACATGTCGCACATAACCATGGACCAAATTCAGTAGGAGCATTCTGCTTTCTTGCTCCACTACTCTCCGAACAACCAGTTACCCCATGCTTGATCACACCACATTGGAAGTAAAACTTCGGGAGTCTTTCATATTAAAAACCGATTAGCACAGAGGACCCATTTATTTTCAGCATCCTCCCTCGCATTAGTGATTTATGCAAATCAAGTGTAACCTTAACCCGCAAAAATTCGCCCTATCCCATTCCTCCATCATCAACGTCCACCTCTTCAACATGGCCTATCGACGAACCAATCTGTTGGCCGACGGTCAGACTCATACATGCCAAAGGAAGATTTTGCATTTTGAGCCAAAATGATGCTTTGTCAAACGGATTCTTTGTTGGGGGAAGTAAACCGTCATAATCCTCCACTGCAAACATGTTCCCCTCAAAGACCCACAGTCTCCCCTCCAACACTCTTTTCTTATCCCTTTCAGTCACAAAATCCAATAAAAACAAATTGTCTCCCAACACCTTGAAAGAAGGTGTTCTTGATGGCTTCCAACCCCAAAGTAGAGTGGCTCGTATGATCTCCTTGCTCGCCAGATGGTCAGCAATCAAATTCCTAACCAAACAAGTTTTCCCATGATGTGCACCTTCCTCCCATGTTTGATGTTGGATCTCCAATTCAATACCCTTCACCTCAGAAAGAGAAAGGCTAGCCCACATCCGAGCGAGATCATCCTCTATCTTTACTTCTTGATTCATCATTCCTAAAACTTCTACCGCCGTAATGAGGCTTGGAAAACTGGTCCTTCTGCCCTAGGGTTTTTGATTTCCTAGAGAGAAAACATTTTTAGAATGGCTCATCATCACTCAATTTCAATAGAAAAGTTTTGGAAAAAAAAAAAAAAAAAATCCCCTCAATTTCCCCCTCTTTTTGTTTTTTTTTTTTTGACATGTCCGCACAAGAGGGGGGATGAGGATTCGAACTAGTGACCTCCACTTCATTAAGTGTGGTCCCAGCCGATTGAACTACCTCTTGGGGACCAATTTCCCCCATTTAGTGTATTTTGAAGTGTAGTGCATTTAGTGCACTCCCATCATTAAAACTTTTGGACAATACAACCCTTCAAAATGCGCTAATTGGAAGAAATTGAGAGAATTTGCAATGGAGAGGATCCTTTTCCAAAACTTCTTGAAAAGTGATAGCATTAAAAAATAAATAAGTTAATAGCATTATTTTCAATTGCATTAAACGCATTGTAAGATTGTTCTATTGCTTGTAATTGACACATTGTAATAATACTTGCAGTTGTTTCTTCTAGAGTTCGCACTTAATTTTCACATTGAATTTTTTTTTCTAAAATCGCTTAAATTTTTTTAAAGAAGATAAATAGTATTAAAAATTAATAGCATTCTGCTAATACTTAAATTATGTTTCCTAAGCATTGAATCAATTGTCTTCTTTAATTCTGTAGTTGTGCTAGTGCTAACATGTGTAATGCCTAAAAAACGTGTTTATCTACATAACGCAAAACAATTGCCAATTGTTCTTTAACAGATATATCACGGGATTCATCAACTAGGATAGCAAATGACGAGTTTTCAAGATCTTTAAGAATAGCATCTATAGTTTCACTTGCTGCAGCATTTGCTATATCTTTTTGAATGTATGGTGCAAGCATTTGATGATTTTCAGGAGCATTTTCTAAGACTACCTTGTCAATTTCTTCATTATGTGTCGCAAGAAACTGCAACAATTCACGAAAATTTCTTTGATTACTCGAACCTTTAGATTCATCATGGCCATGAAATGCTAATCTCATAATACATTTATTATGAGATATTAGATGAATAACGGTTTCCGATGGGTCTATTTCAATTCATTATAAACTATAGGGAAAAAATATGAAATTAGTCATTGTAGTTTACCTAATTTATAATTAATTTTATGTAGTATCAAAAAATGAACTCCAAGGTTCTTGAGGTATGTCAAAAAAAAATAGAAAAAATTAATCCTTACAGTCAAATTCTGTCAACTAATTTAATAGATTTCGTTAGTGTGACATTGACTTAAATAGAATAAGTATATATCACAATTTTATTGACTCTAATGTTTAACGCTTTCATAATCTATTAAGTCAGTGAACAAAAATTGATTGTAGGAACTAAATCATTTTTTTGGCATACCTCAAAAACCTTTGAGTTCATTTTGATACCACAGAAAATTAATTGCAAATTAAGTAAACGACAAGAACTAATTTTACATTTTTTCCTAAGCTATATTTGAGTTGTCCTAATCTTATTGGTTTAATTTGCCGACATGTTTAACCTTGACTAGTTAATTGGCCTTTTTGGTAATTAAGGGCATGAGCATTCCACCTTTATATGCTACAATAAATTCAAGTGTCTGCATGCAACTACATATATGATGTATATATGCTGGCCGATTTTGATATTGAGGGTATCCTTGTCCCCACTTTGAGACTTTTCTTCATTTGAGCATTTAATTCCCAATTTATTCAATATAAGTGGCTTATTTTCCAGCTTTAGGGGTGCTATAAATGGGTCTTATCATTTTCATTTTTTATTTTCCCGTGAAGTCTTACCAGCTAAGATTTTAATTAAAGAATATTGACTAATTTATTTATATTTTTAATGATAATTAGGAACTTAAACATTTTATTTATTGGTGGAGTCTTAATGTATGTTTGGAATTATTTTTGAGAAATATAATTTTTATGTCACAAGTATTTTTGACAAAAACTTCATTTTTAAGCTTTTATTTAGCATCTTCACTCCGATGAAAAGAATTTTACTTTAATTTTTTTTTTTTGTTTTTTTAGGAGGAAAAGTACACTTAATTTACTCCTAAATTTTAAGCCGATTTTCAATTTGACCCCTGATATTTCAATTTTTGTAATGCACCTTATCAAAGTTTAAAGTTTTTGCAATGACCTATCCATCAATCAAAGTAGTTTTGACTGATGAAAAAATGATCACGTGACTTGCACGTGATCACTTATGCATCTTTTTCTTCTCCAAAATGCTCCTACCCATTCTCAGACGTGACAAAAAAAAAATATAAAAAGTAAAAAATTTAAAAAAAAAAAAAAAACAAAATCTTCATCTTCTCAGGAAGGAATGGGTCGCCGTGATCCGCAGTGGGTCTCGGCTGGTGACCCGTAGTGGCGCAAGAAATAGCAACCAAGGATTCATCCTTTCGAGATGAAGGTGTATCCCATATTCAGAAGGAACTAAAAGACGAACTGAAGTTTCAAAAAGAGTCTAATGCCGATTTGGCTATGCAGTTGTAGAGGAGTCAAGCATCAAACCTTGAGCTTGTTTCTATTCTTCAGGAGATGGAAGAGGCCATAGAAAAGCTGAAGATTTAGATAGAAAATCTTTCAGCACCGCACTCACAATTCGGTGATATTGAAAATTTTATCCAAGTAAATAAAGAGGAAAACAGAATTGAACTCGCTGCCATTCACCAGAGACGCTCGGTTGGGTCTGGCCACCAGACCCGCATGGGTCACGGCGACCCACGCCACTCTCTTTGTCTCTCCATTTATTTTGTTTAAAGCACTCGAAGCATTGGCGATTTCTTTTGGCGGTAATCCATCGTCATTTTTTCTGTCAAAAATCCCACAAAGAATAGCGAAGAGGACTAGGAAGCTGTTGTGCGAGTCCCAGCTTTTCTTGACCGTGTTGGGTCGAAGGACATTGGAGGCCGGAGGTGAGCGAGAGAAATGGACGGACTGCGAAGAAGAGGAAAGCAAAGGCGATGATCGACGCGAGAACGATGAGCAGTGTTGGAGAGAAGCGGAGTCGGCGATGGGGGGCATTTTAGGAAGAAAAAAAAGGCAAACTGTGATCACTTGTGAGTCACATGATGATTGTTCCGTCAGTCAAACCAGAAAGTTTGAAATTTGGTCGAATTGCAAAAATTTAAAAGTTTGAAAGGTGCATTGAAAAATTAAAACATTGTAGGTCGAATTAAAAATCGTCCCAAACTTTGAGAGATAAATTGTAATTTTTTTTTAAAAAATTTTTTAACCTCTTTAAAAAACTTGTTAAGGAAGCTGATATGGTGCCATAGCCCTTTACAAATCTTCTATAATAGCACGGCCTTCAAAGACTTAGGCATAGGCTATTTCACCATGGCCTTCAATTGTTTTCCATCAGCTTTCACCCCCTCGGTTGGGATGAGATGACCCAAATAATCAATCTTTCAACAAGTCAATCTGCATTTGCTTCTCTTACCATAAAGCTAGTATTGTCTCAAAATAACAAATGTCATTCTTAGGTGTTGTAAATGGTCTTGTACAATTTGACTATATACTAGAATGACATTGAAGACCACTTGAGTGAATTTTCTTAAGTAAGGTCTATTTGTTAAACTTTGAAAAGTTGATGGAGTGTTAGTCAATCCAAAGGACTTGACTAGAAACTCGTAGTGTCATTCATGTGCCCTAAATGCAGTTTTAGAGACATTTTCCATTTAACCCAAATTGATGGTATCTTTATCTCAAATAAAACTTAGAGTATATTTTAGAGCCATGTAACTCATCCAATAGCTCATCTATCATAGGAATTGAGAATTTATCTTTGATTGTCTCATTGTTGAAGGCACGGTAATCCATACACATCTTCCACGACCCATAAGCTTCTCGGACCAGCAACAACGGAGATGAGAAAGGGCTTTGAGAAGGTTTAATGACCCTTGGCAAAAGCTAGATTTAACCAATCCTTGCGGTGGGGGTGTGTTATACGAGTCTGAAATTTGTCCTTCAAGGGTGGGTACATGAAGTGACCCCTCTTGGAGAGTTTCCTGTCATCAATTTATATATGGGTTTTGAATTTCAGTTTTTCTTTTCTTGTTAGTAAATGACCTTCTTGTGTTGTTTTATGTTTGATTTGGGGATTATGTTTATTGTTTTAGTGTTATGATTCAAGATTTGTTATTTACTCTTGTGCTATTTTGTATTTGTTATGTATTGTAACTTTGGGCCACTTTGGGGGTTGTTTATAAATTTAGGGAATTCCATATAGATTAGGAAGTTTTTTGAGCTTGATTTGAAATCGGTATGTTAAAATGTTTGACTAAGGTCATTGGTAGAAGGTAGTCTAGGTAGGAGTAAAAATGCAAATGTCAATGTTGATGTAGTTATTCGAAATATTTGCTTCTGCATAATGCAGTTATCACTTTCATGCATTCGCATCCGTATTATACGATTACTATTCACATCTACGTGATTATTAAATGCAATTATTATCCGCTATCTACATATGAGGTGATGAATGATATAACACATGTAGGCAAAAAAACAAACAATGCATTGACGCGTCTGAGGCTTCACCTGATATTCAGGCTTCTCAAGAAATGGATGTAAGCAATAAAGAGGTTTTTTTGAACTGGAGAGGAGACGATTGCTTATAAGATAAGGGTAAAATGGTCTAAATAAACGATCTGAACCTTTTGAACTCGAGAGGATCTTATTGCGCAGAGATCCAACTCAATTGTTGTATTGAGCCATTAAACCATTAACAAATAAATTTTAGGAACCATAAACCATTCGAATTAGGATTCTCTCCATTTCATTTGAACTAGATAATATCTATCTAGTTATATTTTAGGGGTATTTTTGTCCCCTAAAAAAGTGAAAAGACAAAAATACCCCTCCAAAAAAATATTAAAGAGACATTTATGCTTTTGTTTTTTAATTATTTACTTTTCTAAAAGTACTCACGTGTTATGAATGCATTCATGCATTTGGTGGATGACCATTTAGTTCCATCTCTTGGAATTCTACACATTCATGTCATCTTTTAGAATTCCTATAACATTCATGTAATAAATTGATTAACCCTTTTGTTTCATATTCCCCATTTCATATTCTTTAACCTCCCATTATGATTTCATGCCTATAAAATGGAGTATTGAGTTGTATGTAAAACACACAATAATAGAGAAGAATAATACATAGTTCCTGAAGAACTAGTTTCATATATTGCAATCTTTTATCTTGTCTTGTTATTTTCTTTAATTTTACAACACGTTATCAGCACGAAGCTCTAGCCAATTGTTGTGTTCTTTTGATCTTCAACATCAAAAGCTATCCGTGAGCTATTCTCAATTTATTGTAAGTTTCTTTAACGTTTAGTAATCTTATTATCTATTTTGTTAATTAACATTCTAACATTTGCATATCCATGTGAGATTTATATGAACTATAATATTATCATACTAATGCTATGAACATAATAGTTTATATTTGAAAATTTTTGGTTTGTGTATAATATCACTTAATTTTAAATAATGTTTATTTATTTAATTCTTGATATATTTTTGTATAGATAATGTCAAATCTTACAAAGCTTGAGTTTGTTGCTCTTGACTTTTCTGGCAAAAATTACTTATCTTGGATCCTTGATGCTGAGATCCATCTTGAAGCTATGAATCTTGGAAATACTATTAAGGAAGATAATCAAGCATCCTAGCAGGATCGCGCTAAAACAATGATTTTTCTTCGCCATCATCTGCATGAAGAATTAAAAAGTAAGTACCTTACGGTAAAGGATCCCTTGATCTTGTGGAATAATTTAAAGGAGAGATACGAGCACCAGAAGACAGTTATTGTAACGCCCCAAGTTCTAGAGGTAGAGCGATTGGGAGCAATTGTAACATATTCATATTTAAACAAAATAAAAATAAAAATTCTCCTAATATAAGATCATAACGTCACCAGAGTACTATAATTTTTCGTTTATAAAATCACAAACACATAATGTGTTAGTATTCAATAATCTCATAAACAATAAAATTACACCGTCTATGCTTAGCCCAAGCCGTCTAGTCTATAGAATGGAGTCCCAGACACTTCTACTGCTACTGCTCCTGCTAGTCCATAAAGCAGCGATAGGATCTTTAACAACTAAGAGGCCCACTGGTACCCATGTCTTCAATTATTACGATATACATATAGAGCAATCTGAAAAAGATGTATAGGGAGAAGGGATGAGTTCGACAACTCAGTAAGTAGCCACAAAACCAAGATGCTATAAAATATTCAATGCAGATGTTATGTTATAATATCAATTATGCACAATTAATAAAATAAATGACAATTAATTCAAGAATATTAGGTGACTTATGAGATGTACAAGCACTTCCTTTTTCTTTCTTTCAAAACTGCTGTTTTACCCTTTTGACCCGACGCCACAATTTTTACCGTGAGTAGCGCACGTTGGCTTGTCCCGAAGGACCTATATGCTCAGCCTGTCGTCACAGGGGAGAGCTACCAGGTTGGGAACTTCCCTAGGTGAAGGCCACCTGGCCGGTAGCACACACCTTCTCGTAACCGTCCTTCGGTGTGCTTGCCCTGCTACCCTATGCGGTACCGATCGTCACTATAATCGTGTCTCGGGTTAAACATTTAAAACCATGAATGCACATATAACATTTCATATAATCTGTAAGCTCATCTGTAACTGTATGCTATGCCATGAAAGTACATATAACATTTCATATGATCTGTAAACTCATCTGTAACTGTATACTGTGCTATAAATGCACATACAACATTTCATATAATCTGTAAACTCATTTGTGCCACGAACTTTGAGAACTCTTTTCATTCATAATTGCAGTCATGTATAAATCATGAAATATGGTAACTGTATCAAACTTCTTAAACAATGACATATGAATAAATAAAACTTGTCATTAAAATATGGAAGAAAGTGCAATTGAAAATCATATAAGTGGATTCTTTATAAAATCCCCAACATTTTTCAAAAGATTTATAATAAAAATTTGTTGGGGTTTTTGGTGTTGTGTCCCCTTACCTGGCATTGCATGCCCTTATTTTGAATCCGCATCCAACTCACAATTCCTTGAAGAGTTCTCAAATTTTTTATTTTTTCATCCTCTTCTCTTTTTTTTTTTTTTTTTTTTCTTCTCTCTTCTCTCTTTTCTTTCTTTTCTTCTCTTTTCCCTTCTCTCTTTCTTTTCTCCTCTCTTTCCTTTCTTTTCCTTCTTCCGGATCTCACGCTCACTTGAGCTGTGAGCAATTGAGAGGATTTGCTCTCCTTAAATACCCACGTGGGACATTTTCCCTTGAGAGCTTTCTACGTGTTTGTTCCACATGCAGCGAATTCCTTCTAAACCACAAAACAAGTGTCCACCAAGTGTCCCACATACATTCAATTTCCTCTAACCACAAGACAAGTGTCCAGGAATGTATTAAGAAGATGACACCTTAGAACCCCAGGTGTTCACCGAGAAGGCAAGGGCAACATGCTATATAACACCTGTACCTTTAGGTGTCAACCAAGCAACTTCTCATGCAAAGCCACGTGTAATTTTGACCTTGGTAACTTGTCAAGCTTTAAAATCCTCATGCATTTACATTAAAAAGTGATCATAAAAATATACAATTAATCCTTAATGAACCTAAACCTTTTGACTAACACATACCAAAAAATCGTGGCTTACAGGCATCATTAACCCATCCAATTAATTTCCCAAATCGCAGGTACTTCAACTACTCCGCAGCTTGACCTATTAAACTTGGAAAAATCATAACTCTTTCAATTTAACTCCAAATGACACAAACTTTGGGTTGAAATTTTCCTCATTCAAAGATGCACAACATATCCAAAAATCATAGTAACCCATAACTGTTTGGTACCTCAAAAGTCCCACGAAATTCGGTGCCTCTGTTTGACTGAAATTCCTGTTTTGACACTTGCATCTTCTAAAAATCATAACTCCTTCTACAAGCATCCAAAAATCATGAAACCACTTTTAAAATCTTCCTTTCTCATCATTCTATAATATCTTAAAACAGTTTTATTTAAGGTCACTCATAGAATTTTTGGTGTCCAAAACAATGTGACTTTTCTTTCAATAACCACTAAAATTATAACTAGCAATTTTCCATCATCTTTCACATTAAGTCTATTTACCTAACTCCATATAAATCTTAATAAAATTACAAATCCTCCTTATCCTTGATATTAAGATTACCTTTATTCTAGGTATAAATTTCGGGGTATTACAGTTATCCTCCCAAAAGCTCGCTATGATTGGATGCACTTGAGGTTGCAAGATTTTAAGAGTGTTAGTGACTATAACTCTGCACTCTTTAAAATCAGCTCACAATTAAAATTGTGTGGAGAAAAAGTCACTGATGTGGATTTGTTAGAAAAAACATATACCACATTTCAAGCCTCGAATGTGCTCCTGCAGCAGCAATATCGAGAGCGTAATTTCACAAGATATTCTGAACTGATATCTTGTCTTCTAGTGGCTGAGCAAAACAACGAGCTATTAATGAAAAATCATCAATCTCGTCCAACGGGTTCTACACCATTTCCTGAAGCAAATGGAACCTCATTTCATGGTAATAAAGGAAACCGTGGTCGTGGACGTGGATGTGGTAGAAAAAATTATAGAGGTCAAGGGGAACGTACTCATAATTCTTACAAAAGAAATACCCCATACCACCAGAACTGGAACCACACTGAGGCAAAACAAAATGAAAACAAAGGTTTACAGAATAAACCTACAAAGAACTATGAAGATAAATGTTACAGGTGCGGTATGAAAGGACATTGGTCGCGTACCTGTCGTACGCCTAAACATCTGGTAGATCTATATCAAGCCTCCATAAAAGAAAAAGGGATTGAAATGAATTTTGTTAATCACAATAATCCTGAAGATTCTCTAATTTTTCTTGATACTCTAAATGGAGAGGGTAGCACTCATCTTGATGTTTTTGATTTCTTTGTAGACTCTAACACAAATACTGATCTTCTGATTGGTGATGAATATCATGTATGTCTACAACAATTAATATGTTTTCTTTATGTCTTAATTACAGTATGTTTACATTGTCAAATTTCATTGTATTTTGTTATTTTCTTTTTTATTAATGAAATTTTAATATATATTTTGTTTATATATAGAGGTATGGGTCATATTGATGGAATGATTAATTTCAAGATGATTGGTGAAGATTTGTGTCTAGTAGACAGTTGTACAACGCACACAATTCTTAGAGATAAGAAATATTTTCAATACTTGATATTAAACAAAGCTAGTGTCAATACAATATCAGGTTCATCAAACCTAATCGAAGGCTTTGGAAGAGTTAATATCATATTGCCAAAAGGAACAAAATTTTGTATTGATGATGCTTTGTATTTATCTAAATCTAGAAGAAATTTAATTAGTTTTAAGGATATTCGTCTAAATGGTTATCATGTTGAAACCACTAATGAAGGTAGTGATGAATATCTTTATATTACTTCAACAATTTCGGGCCAGAAGCTCATATTGGAAAAACTGTCTGCTTTCTCTTCCGGGTTGTATTATACAACAATAAGAACAATTGAATCACATGTTGTAATGCACCAGAAGTGCTCTAATCCAAAGATGTTTATGCTTTGGCATGATCGTCTTGGACATCAGGGAACAATTATGATTCGTCGAATAATTGAGAACTCTCATGGGCATCCCTTAAAGAACCAGAAGATTCTTTTACCAAGTGATTATCCTTGTGCTGCATGTTCTCAAGGTAAACTTGTTATCAAACCATCCCCTTCTAAGATAATTGTTGAATCTCCGTCATTTTTACAAAGGATTCAAGGGGATATATGTGGGCCATTTAGATATTTTATGGTTTTAATATATGCATCATCTAGGTGGTCACACGTTTGCTTGCTTTCTACTCGTAATGTTGCATTTGCTAGACTTCTTTCTCAAATAATTAGATTACGAGCACAATTTCCTGATTATCCAATTCAATCTATTCGGATGGATAATGCGGGTGAATTTACATCTCAAGCATTTTATGATTATTGCATGTCAACTGGAATTAATGTTGAACATCTTGTTGCTCATACTCATACTCAAAATGGTTTAGCTAAATCGTTTATTAAACGACTTCAATTAATTGCTCGACCTTTGCTTATGAAAACAAAATTACCTGTTTCTGTTTGGGGACATGCAATATTACACGCTGCATCATTAGTTCGGATCAGACCAACAGCTTACCAAAAATATTCCCCTTTGCAACTTGCATTTGGTCAACCACCAAATATTTTTCATTTTCGTATTTTTGGTTGTGCTGTATATGTTCCAATTGCGCCACCTCAACGCACTAAGATGGGACCTCAACGTAGACTTGGAATTTATGTTAGTTTTGATTCTCCTTCTATCATTAGATATCTTGAGCCTTTAACTGGTGATGTTTTTAAAGCACGTTTTGAAGATTGTCATTTTGATGAAAACATATTCCCATCACTAGGGAAAGAAAAGTCATTGCCAGAAGCACGACAAGAAATCACTTGGAATAATTCGACGTTATCTCATTTTGATCCTCGTACAAATCAATGTGAACTAGAAGTTCAGAAGATCATTCATTTGCAGAGTATTGCAAATCAATTGCCAGATGCATTTACTGACAACAAGAAAATAATTAAGTCTCACATTCCAGCTGCTAATACTCCAGCGAAGATAGAAGTCCCTATAGGACAATTAATTAATACAGCAACAAATGAGTCTAAGGCGCGCCTGAAGCGTGGAAGACCTATTGGTGTAAAGGATAAGATTCCCCGGAAGAGAAAAGCACAAGGAAATGAAATCGGCGCTCCTGAAGAGGCCTTACCCACAAAACAGGCAACGAAAATTGATCCATTGAAACTTTCTGTACAAAATTCTCCTGAAAAGGAATCCCCCGAAGAGGAACCTCTTAAAGAGGAATCTCCTGAAGAGTTACCTCCTGTAGAGGAATAGGTACTTGAAAATAATGAGATCTCAATAAATTATGTAAGTACAGGAGAAATATTGGATAGAAACAAAATTGTTGTCGACAACATATTTTCATTTAAAGTTGCATTTGACATTACCAGAAGTAATGATGATATTGAACCACAAACCGTCGAAGAATGTCGACGTAGAAATGATTGGCCAATGTGGAAGGAAGCAATTCAGGCAGAATTGAACTCACTAGCAAAACGTGAAGTATTTGGACCTGTAGTCCAAACACCTGAAGGTGTATCGTCTGTTGGATACAAGTGGGTATTTGTACGAAAACGAAATGAGAAAAATGAACTTGTGAGATACAAAGCAAGACTTGTTGCACAAGGTTTACTGCAGAAACTTGGTATTGATTATGAAGAAACATATTCCCCTGTAGTGGATGCAATTACATTTAGATTTTTGATTAGCTTGGTAGTTACAGAAAGTTTGGATATGCGTTTAATGGATGTGGTTACAGCATATTTATATGGATCACTTGATAATGATATATACATGAAAATCCCTGAAGGATATAAAATGCCTGAAGCATATAATTCGAAATCCCGAAGTATTTATTCTATCAAGCTACAAAGATCTTTATATGGGTTAAAGCAATCCGGACGCATGTGGTACAATCGTCTTAGTGAATATCTATTGAAAGAAGGATTTGAGAATAATCCAATTTGTCCATGCGTTTTCATTAAGAAATCAGAATCCGGATTTGCTATCATTGCAGTTTATGTAGATGATTTAAATCTTGTTGGGACTCCAGAAGAGCTCATAAAAACTGCCACGTATTTAAAAAATGAGTTTGAGATGAAAGATCTTGGAAAGACAAAATTTTGCCTTGGTTTACAAATTGAACATTTTTCAAATGGAATTCTTGTTCATCAGTCAACATACACAGAAAAAGTCCTGAAGCACTTTTACATGGAGAAAGCTCATCCTTTGAGCACTCCAATGGTTGTTCCGTCACTTGATGTGAAAAAAGATCCTTTTCGCCCTCGAGAAGATGACGAAGAAATTCTTGGTCCTGAAGTACCATATCTTAGTGCAATTGGTGCTTTGATGTATCTTGCAAATTGCACATGACCTGATATAGCATTTTCAGTTAATTTGTTAGCAAGATACAGCTCTGCACCAACTCGAAGGCATTGGAATGGGGTCAAACATGTTCTGCGTTATCTTCGTGGAACAGCTGACATGGAATTATTTTATTCAAAAGGTTCAAATTCACAATTAATTGGATATGCAGATGCGGGTTTTCTTTCTGATCCGCATAAAGGTAGATCTCAAACAGGATATCTATTTACAAGTGGAAGTACTGCTATTTCATGGAGAGCTGTCAAGCAAACACTTGTTGCTACTTCTTCAAATCACTCAGAGATTGTTGCAATTCATGAAGCAAGTCGGGAATGAATATGGCTAAGATCAGTAATTCAACACATTCGAGAAAAGTGCGGTTTATCCACAATCAAAGATAGCCTGACAATATTATATGAAGATAATGCTGCTTGTATCACACAGATCAGAGGAGGATATATTAAGGGTGATAGAACCAAACACATTTCACCAAAGTTCTTTTATACACATGAGCTCCAGAAGAGTGGTGATATTGATGTTAAACAGATACGATCAAGTGACAATTTGACAGATTTATTTACCAAAGCATTACCAACTGCAACATTTAAGAAGTTGGTGAATAACATTGGAATGCGCCGACTGAAGGATCTTTCATCATAAACAATTGAAGCTTTTCATGCTAATAAGGGGGAGTAAAATGATTATGCTGATTGTACTCTTTTTCCTTCGCCAAGGTTTTTCCCACTGGGTTTTCCTTTGCAAGGTTTTAATGAGGCAATCTTAAAGCATACGAAGGCACACAAGAATATTGTACTCTTTTTCCTTCGCCACAGGTTTTTTCCCACTGGGTTTTCCTTGGCAAGGTTTTAACGAGGCATATTCTTAGTGTATGGTCATCCAAGGGGGAGTGTTATGAATGCATTCATGCATTTGGTGGATGACCATTTAGTTCCATCTCTTGGAATTCTACACATTCATGTCATCTTTTAGAATTCCTATAACATCCATGTAATAAATTGATTAACCCTTTTGTTTCATATTCCCCATTTCATATTCCTTAACCTCCCATTATGATTTCATGCCTATAAAATGGAGTATTGAGTTGTATGTAAAACACACAATAATAGAGAAGAATAATACATAGTTCCTGAAGAACTAGTTTCATATATTGCAATCTTTTATCTTGTCTTGTTATTTTCTTTAATTTTACAACATCACGTACATTTTATCATATTTTAAGATTTTTAGTTATTCACTTTCGTTATTATGTTTAAAATATTATTTTTAAATATTTCTAAAGAGATGAGAAAGAATTTTGTATTATTTTTTTCTTTTTCTTTTTTTATTTTTTTTTTATGCATTGTTGAGTTACAATTTGCTAATTACTAGTTTGTAGTATTTTATATTTCAGTTGACATTTTGATTTTGTATTATAATTGTAACCAACACATCAACGTGTTCAATCAGGTAATCGGCAATTTGAAGAGGGTTGATGTGAAGTTCAAATACGAAGACAAGGCATTGATGCTATTGAATTCACTCCCAACTTCTCCTATGTATGAGAATTTGGTTACAACTTTAACCTGGTAGAAAGAGTCCTTGGAATTAGAGGACATTACAGGAGCCCTGTTGGCTTTTCATCAAATGAAGAAAATTAGTGATGAAAGTTCTCAAGGAGAAGGGCTAATTGTAAAGGGTAACCAAGAGCGTGGAAGAAGTAGTAACAAACCTTAGACTTAAATGGTTATGGTTAAAAGTCTGAAGGTGGAGTAATGAAGGTGAGTAAGGGTGCGAAGGTAGTGATGAAGGGGCATAAAAGTTTAAAGAATATTTATAAATTGTTGGGAAGTATAGTTGTAGGTGGAATCGCCTCTGTGGAGTTTGAGTCTGAATGTATTGTTTTGTGGCATATGTGGTTTGGTCATATGAGTGAGCGGGTCATGTGGGAGCTTCATAAGAGAAATCTGTTGAAAGATGTTAAAACGTGCAAGCTTGATTTCTGTAAGTTCTGTGTTTTGGGAAAGCAGAATGGGGTACAAATAAAGACAACCACACACAAGACAGGGTATTCTGGATTATGTTCATTCAGATGTTTGGGGACCAGTGATTTCAGCGTCACGAGGAGGACATATGTATTTTGTTATTTTTATTGATGACTTTTCCAAAAAGGTTTTGGTGTACTTCATGCAGCACAAATCAGAGATATTTGCCAAGTTCAAGTTGTGGAAAGCTGAAGCGGAGAACCAGACTAGGAAGAAGGTTAAGTACCTCAAGACAGATAATGGAATTGAGTACACAAACGACATGTTTAGATATTTCTGTGAGTAGTATGGTATAGAGAGACATTTCACAGTATACAAGACACCACAGCAAATTGGTGTGGCGAAAATGATGAATAGGACTATTGCAGAGACAACACGATGTCTGAGGTTGAATGTTGGACTTGTAAAGATTTTATGGGCAGATGCAGTGAGTATGGCATGCTACTTGGTGTGGACAGGTAATGAGGTAGATTACTTTGGTTTGAGAGTATTTGGTTGTCCAACCTATGTGCACATACCTAGTGAAGAACGATCAAAGCTTGATCCAAAGTCTAGACTGTGTGTCTTTATCGAATATGGGAAAGGGGTTAAGAGTTACAAATTTTGGGATCCGAAGGCAAACAAGGGGGTGATCAATAGAGACGTGGTATTTGATGAAAATTCCTTGTTGAAGAGTACTCAGGGTGAAGCGCAGCAAGTGCCAGAAAGTAGTAGCAGTGATAAGCAGGTGGTGCAGGTGGAATTAGAGACTCCCGTGCAGGAGAACACTTCTCAAGGTACAGAGACCTCTACTTCAGGAGTTGAGCAATATCACAGTATAGCCACAAACAAACTTAGATGCACTATCAGGCCACCAGTCAAGTATGGTTATGATGACATGGTTTCCTATGCTATTGTCATCATTAGCGGAAATCCTATTACTTTTCAAGAAGCTGTTAATAACCAAGAGAAAAGTATATGGGTGGGTGCTATGGCGGAGGAGATGGAATCCATGCATAAGAATAGAACGTGAGATTTGGTGGAGCTTTCAGAGAGGAAGAGGGTGATAGGGTATAAATGGGTATTCAAGAGAAAGGAAGTTGTATCAGAAAAATTGGGGAGAAGTTCAAGGCTCACCTAGTAGCAAAGAGTTATGCACAGCAGAAATGGGTTGATTACAAGGAAATATTTTCTCCTATGGTTAAACATACTTTCATCAGAGCGGTATTGACGTTGGTAGCTCATTATGACATGACATTGGTGCAAATGAATGTGAAGACAGCTTTTCTCCATGGTGATTTGGAAAAGCAGATTTACATGGAGCAGCCAGAAGGGTTCAGTCAACCTAAACATGAGCACTTGGTTTGTAAATTGAAGAAGTCACTTTATGGGCTGAAGTAGTCTCCAAGGCAGTGGTATAAGCGGTTTGACTCCTACATGATCATAATTGGCTACAGGAGATGTGAATATGACTGTTGTGTGTATGTGAGGAGCCTTGATGATGGCTCATTTATTTTTCTATTACTGTATGTGGATGATATGCTTATTGCAGCTAATATTATAGTGGAGGTCAACAAACTGAAGGTTTTGTTAAGTAAAGAACTTGACATGAAGGATTTGGGAGCAGCTAAGAAGATTCTTGGGATGGAGATTTGCAAGGATAGGGATGCCAAGAAATTGTGGCCATCTCAAGCCGGTTATGTGAAGAAGGTGTTGGAGAGGTTTAGAATTGAGAATGCGAAACCGGTAAGTACACCTTTGGCGAATCGCTTCCGTTTGTCTACTTCACAGTGTCCAAAGACAGTTGAAGAAATTGAAGACATGTCTAAGGTCCCATATGCTAGTGCAGTGGGGTGTTTGATGTATGCTATGGTATGTACCAGGCAATATTTGGCTCATCCAGTCAGTGTGGTGAGCAAGTGCATGGCAAATCTGAGGAGACAGCACTAGGATGCAGCCAAATGGATTTTCAGATACTTGAAAGGTACTACTGAGTATGACATCACTTTTGTCAGACAAAAAAGTGATTTGTCAGTTGTTGGGTATGTAGATGCAGATTGTGCAAGGGATTTGGATGACAGGAGGTTGACCACGGGTTATGTGTTCACTCTTGTAGGATGACCCATATGTTGGAGGTCTTTGATCCAGTCCACGGTTGCGAGGTCCACGACTAAGACGGAGTACATGGCCGTAGTTGAGGCTGCAAGCTTTGTGGCTTACAGGATTAGTCATGGAGTTGGGTATTCAACAAGGTGGAGTTTCGTTGTATTGTGACAGACAGAGTGTCATTTACTTGGCAAAGTACTAGGTGTATCATGCGAGAACCAAACGCATTGATGTGAGGTTTCACAAGATTAGAGAATTGGTTGCTACAGGTGAATTGTTACTTGAGAAGATTCACACTTTTGAAAATGCAGCAGACATGTTGACGAAGCTTGTTACTACAGATAAGTTCAAGCATTACTTGGACTTGACAAATGTCTTAAGGTGCTAGAAAGAAGAGGAGAGAAGGCGGCATCCCAAACCTATTAGTTCCAGGTGGAGGCCTAATATTTGATTATCTTCAAAGATGTGAATACTCGCTAAGGTGGAGATTGTTGGAACAAGTGACTCGTATTTTATTATTGGCCCATTGAATGTAATTAGTTTATGTGGGCTTTGGGACAAATTAGTTATGGAAGGTATTTTTGGGTTTTCCAAAATACTTACAATTTGAGTTCTCTTATAAATATGTTATGTTGTAACCCTAAATTATTGAATAGTAAAATATAGCCGCACTCTCTCCTATGGACATAGGCATATTGATGAACTACGTAAATCTGTGTCTCGACTCTCTTTTGATCTCTCTTTTTTTTATTTCATATTATTCATCATTGTTGTATACGGTAACAACAATAATTTTTCTAGAATAGAACTTGGAAGGGTATACCGTTAGTCCACAATATAGTTGGGGCTTGAATATGGGGGGACTAATTAATGAAGTGGTTATGATCAATTTAGTCAATCTTTTATGCTGAGAAAAAGTGCTAGGGAGCCAAACAAATGAATCCAGAAAAATTTTCAAACTGACGTGATACGGTTTTTAAATTAAAAAAAAAAAAAAGAAATTCTTTCTCCTTTGTTTGCTACTTACGGTCTGTCACGTCAGTTTAAAAAATTTTCTAAATTCATTTATTTGACTGCCTAACATTTCCTATACTGAAATATTGTGACCAAAGGAGATCTCTTGCGTACGTTTGAGATATGGGAAGGGCAATATACAGTTTGGTAGCCAAGGAGCTCACAAAAATATCTCTTTTGTCTTTACCATATCAAGAACATGAAGAATAATTTCATCTTTTTAATGATGTTTGTCTCTGTAATTAATTATATTAATTATCAGTCTTAATAGATTATCATTTTTTGCTTCACTGTCTTCCTTGAAGCCCTCGATCTTTTTAATGTATTTCCTGATTTTGTTGCTTCTTTTTCATTAATTATTATATACTTCTTCTTGTTAAGTTATTATATTGGCTCCTAATAGAAAAGGAAATTTGGTTTTTGTTGCAGAATTTTCACGCGCAGCACCAATGACTTCCACGTTATTTTTGCTAAAACAATGTCATTTTATTATCACTTGCCACATAATGTCGGCGCTAATAAGTGTATATAAGAGGCAACTTTGGTCGTCACTAATAGATATTTCATATAATTAAGCTAGTTTTTTTTTTTTTTTTTTTTTTTTTAAATCCTGGCTAGCTGAAAAGAATTTGTCTTCAATATCCCAAAAATTGCTATATAAATCTCATAAAAGTAAATGTATAAAGTTTTGTTTCAAATTCAATAGATTTTTTTTTTCCTAATCTACATGGCCAGTTCAAAATGCATGTGTTTTCACATATATTTTCAATTCTAACATGCATTTTTTATCGACATTTGATTCTTACATATATTTATAAAAATAAAAAATACATGTCATTTTAATAAATTAAATTAGAAAAAAATAAAATTCTCCAACATATTTTGCCTTTAAGCTAGGTTGTAACCTACCACCCAACTACATTAATTAACAGGAAAATGTGTGCCCATCTTGACTGGCCGGCTTGGGGATGATATAATTAATATGCATGCAGTTCCCTTAAGATTAGTGGCTGATCCAAGAATTCATTCTACATGTTTATCAATAAAACAATAAAATATAATAATAAAATATTTTTTTGTTCTTTTTATATATATTATATTTTTATTATAATATGGTAAATACAAAAAAAAAAAAAAAAAATTATACTACAATATATGTATCACAAAAAACATATTTATTTGACTTCATAAATATATGCTAAATTGATATATCAATTACCATGTATGCACTAGTATAAAAGTAAAAAAAAATACAAAATACAAAGTGACTAAAGTTACATTCTACGCGATCTTAGAGAAACAAAATGATAAAAATGTGAAATATATCTCAATTAAAAAGCTTAAATTATAACCGAAACAAATTAAGGACATTGTCATAATTAAGACAAATTAAGGCCTTAATGACTTTAATTATAAACTTTACTCTCAACTTACTCGGTTGGATTACGTAGGAAAATGCCAAATATTGATAAATAAACATTAAATTTCTTGACTTCTTCTTTTTTTTTTTTTTTTTTTTTTTTTTTTTTTTTTTTGGGTATTATGAAACCAAGAATGCGAAACAGCCAAAGAGGGAAAGATGAGAAAAAGTCTGAAAAACATCAAACACGTTACACGAGAATGAGAGAAACCAAGGTCTTGACTTCTTGGTTATGACAATTGAGTAGTTGAGAATACACGGAGAATGTTAGAGAAACATCGAACACACACTGCCTGACGCACTGCCTGACGCACTGACTGACGCACATCAAACAATTAAAAATTAACAGCGCGCTGCACAATGAGCTGTCATTTTTTATTTTTTTTTTATCAAATTAAAAATTAACAGCACGCTGTCATTTTTATATTTTTGTCTAATTTCATTTAAACATAATGCTAACAGTCCTACTTTTTTCAGTGCTCACGGTTTTAGCAACAAAGCAAATCAAGGTTAAAAGCATGGCTGTAATGCTCAACTGCTTCGCCTTTCAATCCCTTCCTTCAGTTGCTCTCCTACGTGCAAGAGCTCAGAGATCTCCCAAGTTTTCTATGACTTCCACTCTTTACACCAACTCTAAGTGAGTACATTCTTTAAAATCTCTCATCATGCTTTTGAGTGGTTAACTATTTTAGTTGCAATCAATTACCTAACAAAATACTAATTTTTTTTTTCTTTAATTCTAGAGGGAAAGCATTGTCTTTAGGCCATGGAAATGTTAACATAGTTCATCCCATGCTACCAGAAAATGTTGAAATATTCAAATCCATGGAGGAGTGGGTCAGGAGTGATATCTTAACTCTCCTAAAACCTGTTGAAAAATCTTGGCAACCACAAGACTTTTTGCCAAATCCTACCTCATATGGATTCGTTGAACAACTCAATGAACTCAGGGAGAGAACAAAGGACATTCCAAACGACTACTTTGTTGTCTTAGTCGGCGATATGATCACGGAAGAAGCCCTTCCAACTTACCATGCACTTATCAATGGCACAAAAATTTTTCACGATGAAACAGGTAGCGATAACACACCTTGGGCAACATGGGCAAGGGGATGGAGTGCAGAAGAAAACAGGCATGGTGATCTTCTCAACAAATACCTCTATCTTTCCGGACGAGTGGATATGAAACAAGTTGAGAAGACAATACACTATCTGATTGGATCAGGAATGGTGAGATATGCAATAATTATTTAACGTACATTTTTTAACTTGCTCATAAGTCTTGTCACTAGCTTATAACGAGACCATAAATGTCAGAATTTTAATGTGTGATATGGAATTTCACGTCCAATAATAACAACAAATATGATTAATCAATATAATACAACAAAATTAATAAACCCATAGTTTTGATAAAACTTTAAAGTTAGAATGATCAACAAGTTAATGTCCTATATTTCTCTCTAATTAGGATGTGGGCACTAGGACAAGTCCCTGCTTTTTTACTATCTACACATCGTTTCAAGAAAGAGCAACATTTATCTCCCATGGAAATACAGCCAAGCTTGCCATGAAGCACGGGGACGAAAAGCTTGCCCAAATATGTGGCACAATTGCAGCAGATGAGAAGCGCCACGAAATTGCTTATACCAAAATAGCTGGGAAGCTTTTCGAGCTTGATCCAAATGAAACTGTCATAGCATTTGCCGACATGATGAGGAGGAAAATATTAATGCCAGCCCACTTAATGTACGACAACTACGATGAAAATCTTTTTGATCATTTTGCAAATGTTGCCTCTCGGATTGGTGTGTACACAGCCAGGGATTATAGAGAAATATTGGAACATTTGGTGGCTAAATGGAACGTTGAGAAACTAACTGGACTTTCCGGTGAGGGACAAGAAGCCCAGGACTATGTATGCGGATTAGCTTCAAGACTGAGAAATCTGGAAGAAAGAGCTCTAGCAAGGGCAAAAAAAGCATCCCCCGTTTCTTTTAGCTGGATTTTTGGTAAGGAGGTGTAGCCATAGAACTGGCTGGTCCCTAAACGCTGGAGGTGAAAAAAAAACTACTAGTAGCCATAATTTAGCAAATTATGGGGGAGTTTACAATAAACCAAATATTCCCTTTATATTTTGTAATATTATAAGTTGCTTTTACTCGGAGTTCATGAGTTTGAAACTACTTGTTAGCTTTCCTGTTTGTTTGTTGTTAACTGTTTGTTCTTTTTGTTCCTTTCTAGGCTTTTCTAGTTGTTGGTTAAATATAATTTTGTAATGATCACTTATTAGAAAAAAAAAATGTATTAATATAATTTTGTAAGATTATTCTTACCGTTGTTTCTTCTAGAATTCCCACTTGATTTTCACGTTGAACATTTTTTTTTCTTTCTAAATTTGGTTAAAAAGATAGATAGTATTAAAAAGCAATAGCATTCAATTCGTAGGATATATCCCCATATCGGATTGAGATCCCCGGCAATAGTGGAAAAATTGCATACCAATTTTTTTTGAAATCCTGACCATCCATTTTCATCTAGCAGTCACCATTCTGCCACGTGTCTCACTTAATATAAAATACTATTATTTTTTTAAAATAAATATATAATTAAATAATAAAAAATTAAAATAATTATTAAAAAATATGGGGTGGCCGGCCACCCCAGTTCAGCCTTGGGGGTGGCCACCCCCAAGGGCCGGTTGGGGGTGGCTCCTGGGGCCATGGGGGTGGCTCTAGCCACCCCCAACCAGCCCTTGGGGGTGGCCGAAGCCACCCCTAAGGCTGAATTGGGGTGGCTGGCCACCTTCTATGGGGTGGTTCGGCCACCCCATATTTTTTAATAATTAATTTTATTTTTTATTATTTGATTTTATATTTATTTTTAAAAAATAATAATATTTTATTATTTTATATTGAGTAGGACACGCGACGAAATGGTGGCTGTTAGATGAAAATAGATGGTAAGAATTAAAAAAAAAATTTGGTGAGCAATTTTCCTACTATTGCGGAGGTCTCAATCCCCCCATATCTTCTCCAACCTTCACTTTTTGAAAGTTATATAGTTCAAAACGAATAATAATAATAATAATAAATCATCATAAGATAAGATGGAAGATCTCATTCAAAAATTCTCCTCTTCTCCATAAATGTGTTAATACATTATTGGTATCATCCGGATAATCTTTCAACCCATGTTGTTTAATACATTTACTATGAGGGATAAATGTATATATAACAGTTTCCGATGGGTCTATATCACTTCATTATAAACTATATTTCAGTTGTCCCTTGACCAGTTCATTATAAACAATTGTCGGGGGCATAAGGATTCCACCGATACAATGGATTCTCATATTCTAAGATTTAAGTCCTCCATTTCATTTAACGGTCTCAACAAATATAAAAGTTAGTATGTTATTGAGCTAATTAATTTTAGTTTTTAATATGTCAAATCTATTTGCCTCAGTAACACAAATTTTTACATTTATTTAGGTCATTAAATGAAATAGAAAATTCAAATTTTAAAATATGAGAATCTTATATTTAAAAAAATATAAGAAAATCCATGCCAGCATGCAACTGTAACTACATATGATATATGCTGGCCAAGATTTGAAATGGAGGGAGCCAAACAAATGAACTCAAAAAAATTTCTAAACTGACGTGGCAGACAAAGGAAAGAGAATTGCATTTTTTTTAAAAAAAAAAATTTTAAAACTCTTGCCACGTCAATTTTAAATTTTTTTTTAGTTCATTTGTTTGACTTCCTAGAACTTCTCAGGAGCTTAAACATTTTCTTTATTGGAAGAGTCTTTATTATACTAATAATATTTGAGAGATTTATTCTATTGAAAGTTTTAACCAGCCACCTAGCTGACATAATGGAAGAGTGGGGCTTGAGACATATGATATATGCTGAGCATATATAATTGACAAATCTAGCAAACCAGTTTGGGCATAGTATCCAAATCCACTTATACTCGAATGAACTTGAACATTTCTAGCTCTTACTTGATTTATGAGAAATTCCTATATACAAAACTTATCTAATTTAAAACCAAATTACATCAAAGTGTTTTGAGTGCCGAATTAACTAACCTAAAAACTAACAACTAAATATTAGTTAATTTGGCGATGAAAATGGGGTTTTGTCCCCCTCCTCCCTCCACTGCCAAAGTTGGTAACTCGGAGTAACTCCCGACCTTTTTTTGACTCAATGGCAATTTCGAATGTAGGTAAATTAATTAGTGGCCAATAATTTTGCTTAGGTTATTAATATTATATTCATTTGTGTATTTTTTATTAAAAACATAAACAAAAACAAAAACAAACTAGCCTAGATTATTTTGTTTAAGGTCCCCATAACAAATGTAGTTAAATTGATTGGTGACCAATAATTTTGCTATGGTTATTAAAATTATATTAATTTGCGTTAAATTTTATTAAAAAACAAAACAAACTAGCGTATATTACTTTTGTTTAGGGTCCTCATAACAAATGTAGTTAAATAGATTGGTGACCAATAATTTTGCTATGGTTATTATGTGTAATTTTTATTAAAAAAACATATACAAACTAGCGTAGATTACTTTTGTTTAGGGTCCCCATAACAAATGTAGTAAATTTGTGGCCAATAATTTTGCTTAGGTTATTAATATTATAATAATTTGTGTCATTTTTATTAAAAAGAACAAAAACAAACTAGCCTAGATTAATTTTGTTTAGGGTTCCCATAACAAATGTAGTTAAAATGATTGGTGACCAATGATTTTGCTATGGTTATTAAAATTATATTAATTTGTGCAATTTAAAAAAAAAAAAAAAAAAAAAAAAAAAAAAAAAAAAAAACTAGCGTAGATTGCTTTTGTTTAGGGTCTCTATAACAAATGTAGTTAAATTGATTGGTGACCAATAATTTTGCTATGGTTATTAAATTTATATTAATTTGTGTAATTTTTATTAAAAAAAAAACAAAAACTGACTAGCCTAGATTAATTTTGTTTAGGGTTCCCATAACAAATGTAGTTAAATTAATTTGTGGCCAATAATTTTGCTTAGGTTATTCCAAAACTAACCTCGACTTATTTAATGTACATAGTAACATTATAGACAAGAGTTGGATAACGAAGTCTAGGGGTACGAAAGAATACATAGACGGGTGTAGATCATTTGTAGACTTCGCAGTTAGGAATTGTGGAACTCCAGATGGACTTATTGTGTGCCCATGTAAGACGTATCGAACAAACAGGAAACACCCGCCAGGGTTGGTAGACGACCACTTGACAGGGGGAAAGGAATGTGGCCACAATACCAACAGTAGAAACGTATATGACATTGGTCAGGGTCGAGGGTCTCATGATGATCATGTCAACTACCATGAGAGTGAGCCACTACTTTTAAACAGAAATCATGATGATTCGCATGATGACGTCAAATACGTCCGACCAGACGTAGCACCGATCGAAGCGTATGTGATCATATTAAATTTGAATATTGTACATGTAATGCTTTGTTGTTATTTATTTATACATTGATTGTCATTCATTGGTTTGTTGGTATATATTTAAACATTGATTGTATAGTTCTTCCATTTTACAGATAACTAATCGGTAACGTGATTTATTTCGCAGGTTAGTATGAGTACTCGAGGAAGGACGACAAGAGCATGGAGGACACAGTCTTCTATGCGACAAACTACAGGTGGACATGGGTCGAGACCGTACGAACCTAATGATAGTGAGACGCAGGACGTTGCTATGCTTCTAGGGCAGCAATCAGGGCATCGACCGACACTTCCAGAGCATGTGGAAGGGCAGACCCCTGCGACACACGATTATATTTTCAACATTGAAGATAGTCCCAGCTCTTTGAATCCAATAGACTTGGCATTCCTTGACCCAACCCATCCGACTGGCCTTACCAAGTTAGGGTATCGAAATGAGCCTACTCCTCGTGACTCGGGCGAATCCCCGCGTATGCCATCCCCGCGGACGTCATTGACCCAGCTGGGTATATTGCCGCACGGCTATTTCGATCGGCCGCCACATAGCAGCGCACACATGGATGATAGTGAGACGTAGGCTGATGATGACATGGATGATGAGACAGATGACCCATCGGACCGCCAGCCCGCTGGACTTGTTGGGCAATTGTTGGGTGTCAAAGAAGTTCGGACAATAGGTATATATGCTAGTCAAGGTTGAAATATATACGTATTTGTTTATGCATATTCTTGTATATATGTAGTTATAAGCATTTACTTCCAATTAATGTCGGTACTCATTTATGTGTGTTAAACATCAATGCAGATTCAGAGGATAAAATTGAAGTGACGTACATAAATGACTCGCGCAAGTTGTGGGACATCCCCCCCGGGAAAAGGATCGAGATGGAGTATAATGGATCGTAGCAGCCAATAAGACATAGCGGGTTGAAATTAAGACGGGTGATGTGCAAGACTGTCAGGAGCGGGGCTTTCCTTAGGATATCCGAAGACTGGACGAAGGTACCAGTTAACACGAAGGAGGATTTATAGAGCTCATTGATGGTGTGTGAAACGTTACGATATTCTTAATTTACGATCATATGTACATAGCAGCTATTTTACTTATTTTGTGAAACGATTAGTTGATGGTGAAAATATAATGTAGCATTTCTAATTTCTCAATTTGTAACTTATGTAGATGCAGTTCTATACTTACCTGGCTTGGACATTAAGGCAATCAAGAAGGACGCGTTCTGTGACATGGGTGAGAAGCTGAGGCGTTGAAGACATGAATTGAAAAAGAAACTCCATATTCAACGCGGTGAGACTTCTGCGACAGTGAAGGCGAGGATGTGGGAGTTCCTTCGAGGGTACAACCGCGCAGACATGGATATATTGTTGGAAAAATGGTGCGATCCATCCTATCAAGTAGGTCACTAAGTTAATTTCAATTGTGTAGTTTCATTAATTGTAAATATTGTGAAGATGACTCATATATTAATAACGTATATATGTTGTTTACGCGTAGGACTATGCTCAGCATATGAGAGAGATACGAGCATGAATAACACACCACACTGCACTGGCTCAAAGAGCTTTGCAAGGTTATCAAATGAGGATGTATGTTTGTCATTTACCATTTGTATAAATGTATATGTCATCATTAATTGAATATATATACTAACATATGTTTGTGCTGTGGGTTTTTAATTGCAGGTAATTACTGGGGGCAGGGCTCCTACGTGAGCGAAGGCTTACATCAGGACCCACCGAAAGAAAGATAGTAGCTACCCAAATCGGAAGGTCGAGGAGAGAGTTGTATGTTGCTTATACCCTTTATCTTTTATTTTTATTTGAGTATAGAAAACTTATTTAGGATTAACACTTAAATAACAATGATTGGGTGCAATGTAACATACAGGTAAGAATACAAGAGCTATTGGAAAATGACCCTGCAGAATTGGTAGATTGGCCCTATGGGACTATTCGGTGGGCACCGTACGACGCATACGCCCAGGCGCATGGCTATAAGCCTGAATATGTGGGTCGTGTTCGAGGGGTTAGTAAGAATATTCTTCCTGTGCACGGTAACACCCACTCTTATTATACACCTTCCCAAGTACATTCACAGAACCCCAGAAGCTCGAATGTCTCACAAATGATTGAAAGATCACTCGAAGCTGAAAGGGAGCAACACATGATACATATGGCTGCACAGTTGACCCAGCAGAGGGTTGAGATTACTGCGGAGGTGACCCAGCAGGTTACCGCATAGATAGCTGTACAGATGGCTGCACAGATTTCTGAGCAGATGGCGGCATATGAGGCCTGGGTTCGTGTGCTTGAGGGCTCGAGACATGTCACTTCCGAGCCAAAGGTGACTAATGTTAGGGATCCGCACGACGTAGAGTCCCCAGTCCGTATGATTGTAAGGTCCTCAGTAGATAGCCGATTAGGTAAAACTATACTGTTTTTTGTTTCTCTTTCAATAATATGATCGTCTTCTGAAATGACTATCATTTTAACAGTTAGTAATTTTGTTTGGTAATCACACATTGTGCATATGTTTTTGCCACACATGCATGTGTATAACACATTTACATCGTAATACGTGTAGATAACGTAAGAGTAGAAGCGGAGGACGACGATCAAAATGAAAACCAACAACGGACCCCGACTGGACAAAAGTCTCGCTTATCAAGACAATGTACCACTGGTTCAGCAAGCCCGTACGTATACATATAACTTAATAAGAAGTTATTATCGAATAATCATAAATAGCCCATATACTTAACTCAAAATATTTGAAAAGTATGAATGCTAATTAACATGTCTTGTGGTTGTGGAAATACTGGATACGCGTAGATCATATATATGCTTTGTAATTTCAGATCATTTTCACATTTTGAATGGATTATCATTGAAACTATGTATATAAACTCAGGTGTGTGTTGGTAGTGTAAATATAACGTTAAAGTTCTTTATGCGACATTTATATTCGCCACTAAACCTGAATATTGTTGAGTATGACCTTCGTATACTTTGACGTTGCTAATCGCTTAGGACTTGATGATTGCTGATTGATTGTTCGATTATTTGTTTGCTGATTGATTGTTGTTTAATCATTTGCAGGTAGTGCAGAGAAGTCGGGCGGTCATGATGGTTTTCACTCGGTTTTTTGTTGAGGTGTTTGTATGTAATGTATTCGTGAATAACTTAAGTTATATTTCCTATGTTTTGTTGATGTATATATATATAGTTGGATTTATTTGTTGTTTATTAACAATGTTGATGTATATAGACAATGATGTATATATGTATGTTTTGTAGACATCATCTTAATTGATAGCTCGGATATGACCCGATAAATGATGTATGTTGATGGATAGCTATTGATAGTTATTGTTATGGGGTGTACACCTAAACATTTACGAGAATTTTTTTTTAAAAAGAAAAAAAAAATTTCCTGCATGGTTTAATAACATGTCAAAATGATGGCACGTTACTAAACATTTTTGACACGTGTCAATTTTTGACACGTTACTAATAGAAATTTTAGTAACATCCAAATTAGTAACACACCGTATACGTTACTAACCTTTAGTAACGTGTCAAGCCTATTGACATGTTACCAATGTGTCATTACTGATCAGAAGGTTTTTTGTAGTGTCATTATCTACGAAATCTGCAAGCACGGCTAGGTGATGATGCAAGTATTGGATTTACAAATTACATACAAAGACTTTAATTTTTAAATCTGTTGTGCAAAAAATCTACCTAGATTAATAGGTGAATAATTGTACGTTTTACCTGCAAGTGCACAAGGTCAACATAGTAGTATATAGTGCAAGTACAGGATCATTCCCACGAGGATTGCTGAATTTCCGTTTAAAAATAATCTCCTTAAGTAAAATAGAGATTGAGTTGATAATAATAAAATGGTAGGGCTTTGATATCCACCACTAATTATATTTAACTAATATAACAATATTCCAATGCTTTGATCATGTTATGCATATCTAATGTTTGCCAACCTAAGGGCATGGGTAAAACTACCTGGATCTGTTATCTTTGGTGGTAATTTCCTTAAGAAGACTGCACTTACCTCTTCTGTTAAGGCCACTCTCTCATACTCCCGAAACTTCCTTTTGTTAGTGCAACAATCCTTTAAAAATTTAGCATAAGAAGGAATCGGTTTAATTGCATCTAATAAAGGAATGTTGATTTCTACTTTCCTCAAAGTCCCAAAGATATCCCTGAGTTGCTCTTCTTTCTTTGGTTTGACTAGCCTTTGAGGAAAGGGGTGTGCATTTACCTTCTCTATTTTGTTTACCTTAGAAGTTGATGGTCCTTCTGGAGTTCCTCGAGGTGGCTTTTCAGTTCCAATGACCTTGCCATTCCTGAGAACTGTGACTTCTTCCAACTGCTGATGACCTCCTGGATTGGGTATTGTCTGGGCTGGAGATTCTCCCTGCTTTCTCTCACTCAGCTCATTTGCCAATTGCCCTACTTGCACTTCTAGTCTTTGGATGGCTTGATCATGTCTTGTAGTGATTTGTTCTTGCGCAATCACAAATTGCTGTTGTGAAGTCACCAATTGTCGTACAAGATCCTTCAGGTCATCCTTCTCTGGCTCTTGAACTGGTGTGTCATGTTGCAGAGGTGAAATTTTCTGAGCAGTCATGGCCTTGACAATCATGTCCAACTTCTTTTCCACAGTAGACATCTGATTTTGCATTTCGCTATTTTCGTCATTCTTGCCTTTGCTCCTTACACCTTGCCTCCTTCTAGATGGGAATTGTTGAGTATGTTCACTCAACCTCTCAAAGATCCCTATTGCTTCCTCACTGCTCTTCTCCATCAGCATACCTCCATAAGCTGTATCAACCATCCCTCGATTAGTATCATCTAAACCTTCATAAAAAATTGGTACCTGATCATCTTGAGGGATGTTGTGAGGTGGACACTTTAGAAGTAAGGAATTGAAGTGATCCTAGGCCTCAAAGAACGAATCTCCTTCTCGTTGTTGGAACATTTGAAGTTCCATTTAAGTTGTTTTGTCTTCTGGGCTAGGAAAAACCTCTTCAGAAACTTGGTGGTCAATTATGCCCAAGTATGAATGGACTCTGCAGGCAAGGAATTGTATACAGTTTAGCATTATCTTTCAAGGAAAAAGGAAAGAGGACTAACCTGAGTCTCTCTAGAGTTAGGCCTTGAACATGCTGCAACTTGCATAAGTCAAAGAATTCCTTAAGATGCAAGTTGGGATCCTCAGTAGCTGTGCCTTTGAAGTGAGTCAATGCATTGAGGATTTGGGGAGAGATATAATAGCTGACATCCACCTCTGGCTGATATGCTATGCAAGAGGGTTGATGGAGGTTTGTTGGCACATATGCCTGCTTCATTGGTCTCCTCATCCGTGGTGAATTTGCTTCTAATGGTCTTGGCGCAATTGGATTTTCTTACAAATCTTCCATTTCAACTTCTTCTTCTTTGTCTCTAGGTTGTTGTTGAATTGTCCGCTCAATTTCAGGATCGAGTGGTAGAACGGTTGAGACTTGAGATCGACGACCTTGCATGAACTGGATTACTTCTTCAATTAGGTAGTTTCAGTACTGCTGGTCCGGATCCTCCCTAGAACTGCGCTCGATTGCAGTTTGGTGCATTCAATCACAGTGCGCTCGCTCGCACTTGGCTGACGATTGATTGCAATCCAAAAATGCCAATCTGCAACCTAAAACAGGAAACAGAAAAGTTAAGGAAAACAAGAAATTCTTTTTGATTTTTGCTAACAACTAAATTAAAAATGGAAAATTAAAATAACAAAGCTAAAGGAAAATAATTTTTAAACAAAATTCGCCGCAATCCCTGGCAACGGCGCCAAAAAATTGTTGTGCAAAAATCTACCTAAATTAATAGGTGAATAATTGTATGTTTTACCTGCAAGTGCACAAGGTCAACATAGTAGTATATGGTGCAAGAACAGGATCATTCCGACGAGGATTGCTGAATTTCCGTTTAAAAATAATCTCCTTAAGTAAAATAGATATTGAGTTGATAATAATAAAAGGGTAGGGCTTTGATATTCACCACTAATTATATTCAACTAATATAACAATATGCCAATGTTTTGATCATGTTATGCATAGCTAATGTTTGCCAACCTAAGGGCATGGGTGTATACTCTAACTCTTTTCTTTCTTAAAGGATTTAGCATGGTATATACTAAGTTGTTCTTTAGAAAAGCATATATTTTATGGAAATCGACAAACACACGAGGCCTAGGGCATGGGTTTATACTCCCGGTTCCCCATGTTGATTAACCCAAGAATCCGGTGTGAATTTCTTTTGTTACTTATGTTAAACCCAGGACTCGGTCATCCAAATTGATCTAACTAACTAGTCCGTACCACATGCATATGTTGATTAGGCACACACATATGAGGAATTCATGCAAGCAGGTATTAATCAAGTTAAATAGTACAACAAGATCATCACAAAGACGCCAATATTGAAATATTAATTAAACATAACTAGGGCTTCAATCTAGCCCTATTAATAAATTAACTACACATAAAGTTGATGTTAAACATCTTCATAAAATAAAAGAAAAGAAAAGAAAAGAATAAAACCGAGACTTGAACTTCAAGAGCTCCTTTTCTTCTCCTTCTCAAGCCCCCTAATTCTAGAGGCTTATGGGTCTATTTATAGGTTTTAGAAGTCCTAGACAAAGTAGTAAACCTAGGGATTTCGTAGGGTTTTGAGACCTATTACAATTTGGAGTTGGAAAACCCTAATATGGAAAGAATGACAATCTAGCCGCCACTTGATATGTCTCCTACGCACGGGTGTGCTCGATCGCAAGTCTGCGATCAATCCTTCTTTTAGCATGCGCTCGATTGCTCCTGGCTTGGTTCATGCGGTGTCTTCTTTGGTACTGCGCTCGATCGCAGGTACCCTGCGATTGATCGCAGTGTCAGGGAGCTCCAATTTTCTCCACCTTCTCTTTTTGAACCCAAATCACCTAGTTTTACTTCATTTTCTTCCAAAAGCCCGTAAAAGTATGAAAAACACAAATAGGAATTAAAATGGCCTAATTAACTGAAACCAAATGATTAAAACATGCAAGTTAAGGGCTAAAAATATGAATATTTTATCACTTATCAAGATCCCATTTGATTTGCACAATAGATCTTTGGAAATGAATAGCTATTCCATAGGAATAACTATTCTTTTGTTTGGTAACATACTACTGTGGAAAGAAATTAATTGTAAAAAACTTGCCACAAAAGCCCCAACCTTCTCAACGTCCATGAGGGAAGAAAATTGCAACCCGTCTTCCCAACCAAAAATCTCTCTCTCCATCTCTTCTATTGATACTACAAGTCTATCTCTCATTTCTCGCCCATTTCTCTGTTTCTCTATCTCTCTCTTTCTATTTCTGCACTCTTCCTATCATACGATTCTTTGTTTGTGGGTGGAACGATGGGTTACGTACATTTGCATTGAATCTAGTAAGATCATATAGGACATTTATATTACACTACACAAAAATCACCCAAGTTTTCTTGAAGTGGGAGAAAACAGTAAGATTGTATTTGACAAATACGTATGATATAGTATGGGCCAAAATGGCTAAACCTAAACTCTACAAAGCTTATTGAGCATAGGGCGATAGCTTTGTGATTAAAATGAAATCTAGAAATGAACATCAAGTTAGATAAAGTCCCAGCTAAATAAAATTTCCGTATGACCAAGAATCACAAGTGCGAATCCAGTGGAAATAACTTCAGCAAATAGAAGCATGAAAAGCAAATAAAATCACTTTTCTATATCTTTGCAGAAGACAACCATTGACAACAAGTCCAGAGACATGAATCAACAGAATAGACAATGTAGGTAACAAAATAATTCATCTAAGATTAGGTTTTTTTTTTTTTTTTTTTGTTAATTGTAATGGGGAAAAGGTTACAAGGTGGGGATATTTACTACTCTTGATCTGAATGGACGAAAGAATGGATAATCCTATGAGAATGCTTCCAAACACTAGGTGGGAAGCAGCCCATTTAACCAAACAATGTGCTCTAAAGTTAGCACTCCTAGAAACTTTATAGGGGTGTCAATACGGTTACGGTTAGCGGTTATTGTCAATAACCGCTAACTGTAACCGCCTTAGCGGTTAGTAGGTTTCACTAACAGCAACCTTTAACTGCCTAGCTTAGCGGTTAGCTACTAACCGCCAGTTAGCGGTTAGTAAAATAAGTAACCGCTTGCTAACCACTTTTTCAAAATTCGGCGCTTTTTTGGCTTTTTGGGCTTTCTTTTGGGCCTTTTTGGGCTTTTTTATTACTATAGCATTTTTTACCCTCATTTTGTTTTTGTTTTTTTTTTTTTTTTTTTGCATTTTTAGTGTCTTCTTAGGCCCAATTACTATAACTATATTTAAAAATCAAAAATATTTGACCCCAAATTTACATTTACTTGTACTTAAAAAAAAAAAAAATTCAACACAACATGTAAAAAAAAGTTCAACACAACTGTCACAACATATAAAAAACAAATATAAAAAAAGTTCAACACAACATATAAAAGAAGATCAAATAAAACATATGATATATATGATTATATGTATTATTTGTTACTATATAATCATATGATTTAATGATCAATTCATCATGTGATATAATCATATCAATTATAGTGATAATATTACTAAAATTAGAATGATAATACATTAATACTTCAATTGTATTTATAAGTAACACATTATTTAATCCAATATCAATTACTTAATTTGATATTATACGAATTATTTTATCATTGTACATTCATAATATGATTCACTTCAATAAAGTATTTGAATTGTCATTGAATAATATGATTAAGTATTGATATTATACATTTATATTATTCATATGCATATATGTATAATTATAATTTATAACATATATAGACTTATAAGTTTATAACATACATTGGAACTAAGTGTCTAGGTACTTAATTGTTGTATTAGTATGAATTGGTATACTTATGACTTATGTCATATTATATATGTATAATTTGCAAATAGCGGTTAGCGGTTAGCGGTTACGGTTAGTAAACTCAATAACCTCTAACCGCTAACCGCTAGGTGGTTATAGCGGTTACGCGGTTAGCGGTTAATATGGTTAAGTGGTTAGCGATTAGCGGACGGTTTATAACCGCCCGCATTGACACCCCTAAAACTCAGCCTTCCAGCTAAAGAAAGAATGCAAATACAATGAAATATCATAAACAACATTAG
The DNA here is from genome assembly GCF_965113065.1 of Corylus avellana. Taxonomy (NCBI): domain Eukaryota; kingdom Viridiplantae; phylum Streptophyta; class Magnoliopsida; order Fagales; family Betulaceae; genus Corylus; species Corylus avellana. Next base: position 23,069,492 of record NC_142493.1, read on the forward strand.
AAAAATTGCAACCCGCAAATAGCTGGGGTTGTTGAATAGCAAGGACTACATTGAGGGCATCCCCTTCAAGGATGAGAGAGTAAGCACCACATGAAGCTGCAATATGAACTGCCAAAAGGGTCGCATGAGCTTCACCTAAGGCGATATCCTTAGTAAGAATTTTCTTAGTAGTAGCTCCAATGATGTTACCATTTGAATCACTTACCACCGTGGCAGCCACTGCAAAATCTGAAGACAAAGCCACATCAAAATTTGCCTTGATGGTACCTGGCAGAGGAGGAGACCAAATGGAGGACAAAGTGGAATCAGTCCAAGCTTTACAATGATCCGCTGTGGTAGAAGCAATCAGAATGAGAGACTGTATAGGGGACGGATTAAGAGCTTGATGGACAAGCTGGTTCCCGGAAAACCATATATGGTCCATGGTGATGGCAGCATGAAGTTGGAACTTGTGGACTTCTTAAATGGGAATTGCAAGCTTCTGTTGAGGCCTCAAAATAGCCACAATCCAATCTGCAAAAGGCAGCTCACAAAAAGCATTAGTAAGAAGGGGCCACGGAGAGCACCTCCATAAAATCTTTGCAAAGGAGCACTCAAGCATAATGTGTGAGAGAGATTCTTGAGGGCCTTTGCAGAACGGGCAACACCAAGGATCCAGATCAATAGAGTTAACAAATCTGGCCAAAGAAGCACGCATAGGAAGAATATTCCACTCCATCTTCCAAAGAAGATGTTTTAACCTATGCTGCAACTTCAAACCCCAAAGACATGACCAATCTTCAGGAGAGAGAGGAGAAGAACGGGAAGCCAAATCCTGAAAGGGTAACTCATGAGCCGACCTAACGGAAAATAGCCCCTTCAAAGAAGCAGCCCAAGTCCACCTATCACTAGAAACTTCATGAGATAAGTAAATGTTTTGAATGTGCTGAGTTGAATTAGAGTCAAACAAATCAGCCAAGAGAGACACATTCCAAGACCTGCCACCTTCAATTAACAAATCAGCAACCTCAAAATCTGGAAGATCCACTAGATTAGGATTGGGAGAAGGCTTGAAGAGCTGAATGGAAGGAATCCAGGGAGACTTCCATATATTGGTATCCTGACCAGAAGAAACAGCCATACAAGCACCTAATTCCACAACTTGCCTTGCCTTTAGAATACCCTTCCATAACCAAGTAGCCGAAGGGCTAATAGAAGCATTGAGGAAGAAGACTCCACTTCAAAGATATTTCCAAAACAAAGCAGCCACCTACAAAAGAGAAGGTTCAGTAATAATTTTCCAACCCAATTTGGCAAGCATAGATAAGTTCAAAGTCTCCATAGTACGAATACCCAAACCACCCAAGGCCTTAGGTTTGCAAATGTTATCCCAAGCCAAAAAGGAAAGATTGTGATTCTTGTCCTGAGGGAATCCCCACCAAAATTTCCTTAATAAAGAGTTGAGCTCTTTACAAAAACCCTTGGGCAGCAAGAACAAAAACATAATATAAGAAGGAATGACATTGGCAACTGATTTAAGAAGAGTGGTTCTAGCCGCCTGAGACAACAACTTTGATTTTCAACCAACAATCTTTGATAACATCTTGTCTTTTAAATCAGCCAAGGATCTCTTCTTGCTTCTATGAAAAAACAGAGGGATCCCAAGATATTTAGCCTTCCCTGAAATATGAGGAAGATCCAGCATACTCTTAAGAGAACCTCTAATCGAAGGCTTGCAATTTTTGCTAAAGAAGATAGCAGACTTGGAATAGTTTATCTTCTGCTCAGACCATCTAGAATAAGTGGGAAGACATTCTTGGATTACTCTAGCTTCAGAAATGTTAGCTTTGGAGAAGATAATCAAGTTATCTGCAAATAAAAGATGGGAGACAACATGACTGCTCCTAGCTATTCTGATGCCATGAAGATTACCCAAATTCTCCTCTCTGAAGATGATTCTTGAGAGGGCTTCAAAACCTAGAATAAATAGGAAAGGAGATAGGAGATCTCCTTGTATAAGACCTCTTGAAGGAGAAAAATTGCCATATAGGGACCCATCCATCATAATAGAGAAAGAGGTAGTGGAGATGCATTGCTTGATCCAATGATTCAAGGTGGAGTTAAAACCCAAAAGAGTTAAGATCCGAATAAGAAAATCCCATTCCATAGAATCAAAAGCCTTTTCCATATCCAACTTCAAGGCCATGAGGCCACCATTACCCTTTTTTTTGTTTCATGGAATGAAAAAGCTCATGAGCCAAAACTGTATTGTCATGAATAGATCTTCCCTTCAGAAAAGCTGATTGAGTAGGAGAAATAATCTTGTGAAGCAGAGGCTTAAATCTATGGGAAAGTATTTTGGAAATAATTTTATAGTTGAAGTTGATGAGACTGATAGGCCCATAATGATGAACCTGAGAAAGGTTGTCAATCTTTGGAATAAGGGCAATGTTAGAATGATTAAATTCTTTTAGAAGAAAATCCCCTCTAAAGAAAGATTGAACTGAGGCAATCATAGAGAGTTTAACAATAGGCCAATAGGATTTGTAGAATAACCCAGTCATCCCATCAGGGCCAGGAGCTTTGTTAAGCCCTAGATTCACAATGGCATCATAAATCCCTCTTTCATCCGGAATATTACACAAGTCAGAATTTTCCTCATCAATGATAACAAGTTTAAACAAATCACTCAAAGAATCATCCAAAATAGGACTATGATAAGTGCTAAAATATTCATATTTTCAGCCCTTAACTTGCATGTTTTAATCCTTTGGTTTTGGTTAATTAGGCCATTTTACCTCATTTTTGTATTTTCTTTGTTTTTTAGGCTTTTGGAAGAAAAGAAAGCGTTTCTGGAAGAATTACAAGCTTAAAGGGCAAATTGGGAAGACCTAGAAGATATGGTTGAGCTTAGCCAATCATGGTTAAGTTTAATCTTATAGAGGAAAGGATCAATTTGGAATTTCTCACATTGAAGTCAAATCGGATTTGATAAAAAATTGGATTCTGAACATGTCTCGGTAGTTTGACCATAACTTTAAGCTCAGATATCCGATTGAGGTGATTCAAGCGGCATTGGAAATATAACTCAAAGGGCTACAAATCATTTTGAAATAGCATTTTCTCAATTCGGAGTTCCGCAAGGCCAAAATCACGCCGCAAGTTGGGACTGCAATTTTGGGCGAATCCTATTCCGATTTGGACTTAGGTTTTCTTTATCCTAATTGGACTTGGACTTAAAACTCCGAATTTTCTAGGTTTACTTGTGTAACAAGGACTTCTAAAGCCTATAAATAAACCTCTGGCATAGGTGTGGAGAAAGAGGCACAAGCTCTGGAAAGGAACTGAAGGCTGCTCTGGAAAGGAACTTAAGGCTGCATCAAGAGGAGTTTGGGGTTTTTCTTCTCTTCCACCTTTTATCTTTATTATGTAGTTTATATTTTTTTTAGGGCTAGATTGAAGCCCTAGTTATGTGTTGTTAATATTTCAATATTGGCGCCTTTGTGATGATCTTGTTGTGCTATTTAACTTGATTAATACCTGCTTGCATGAATTCCTCATATGTGTGTGCCGGATCAACATATGCATGTGGTATGGACTAGTTAGTTAAATCAATTTAGATGACCGAGTCCTGGGTTTAACATAAGTAACAAGAGATATCCACGCCGGATTCTTGAGTTAATCAACATGGGGAACCGGGAGTATATACCATGCCCTAGGCCTCGTGTGTTTGTCGATTTTCATAGAACATATGCTTTTTTAAAAAACAACTTAGTATATACCATGCTAAATCCTTTAGGGAAGAAAAGAGTTAAGAGTATACACCACGCCTAACTCGTTGCTTAGGGAAATCTATAGCTTAAGGAGTATACACCATGCCCTTAGGTTGACAAACATTAGATAGACATAACTTGATCAAAGCATTGGATATTAGCTTAATATAATTAGTTGTGGATATCAAAACCCTAATCCTTTTTAGTTTTTGTTTATCTTTTATTTTATTGAATTCAATCGTGACAATTGAATTTTATCTTTTAATTAAATAGGAATTTACTTATAAACATAATTTACCAATCCTCGTGGGAATGATCCTGTACTTGCACCTTATACTACCATGTTGACCTTGTGCACTTGCAGGTAAAACGTACAATTATTTATCTATTAATTTAGGTAGATAATTTGCACATCAGACTAGTTGAAGTAAACAACTTAGAAAAATGATCAACAATATATGCACCAATGTTTTCCCTGCTATTAAGAACAGAACCATCATAAGCTCTAAGGAAAGTTAGGGAGTTATACCTTCTTCGACAAGCAGTAGAAGCATGAAAAATCTTTGTATTCAAATCAGTGCAGGTAAGCCAGAGCTCTCTAGACTTCTGTTTCCACAAAATCTCTTCTCTTAGTAATTGTTCTTGAAGCTCAGCTTGGAGATTCTGCTCTAAAGATGCATTAGAGATGAAATGAGGCTTGCTCTGAATAACGTTAATATCCGACATTAACTTCTTAATGCAGGACTTAATTCTTCCAAAATGACGATGGTTCCACTATTTGAGAGCAAATTTTGTGCTTTTCCATTTTCTGCTATGAGAGAAAGCCAAAGAGTCAGGAACATCCATCAACCAAGCGCTAGCAACTACTTCATGGCTGGTATGATCTCTTGTCCAAAAAGCCTCAAACCTGAGAGGCTTTGGAAGATCTTGATAAGTGCCAGCCGTGGACAAGAGAAGGGGACAATGATCAGAGTTGGAGCCAAGGATAATGCTGATAAGAGAATTGGGGAAGAGATGCACCTAGTCCTTTTAGCTAAACCTCTATCCAGACACTCCCTAATATTCACATTACCTTGCCTGTGATTGCTCCAGGTAAATTTGTTGCCATTGAAACCCAAATCAACCAAAGCATTCGAGTGGACAAAATCTTCAAAATGCTTGTGAGAAAGAGAGCCAAACAGACGCCCACCAAATTTTTCCACAGGAGAGAGAATTGAGTTGAAATCACCCAAAAGAAGCCAAGGGCCTCCAAAAGAATTCCCCATATCTAAAAAGAAATCCCAAAAATCACTACACCTCTGGTAAGTATGAGGTGCATAAACACATGTAAACATCCAAGGGCTATGTGGAAGATCCGAGTAAACAAGACAAGAGATATGATTTGAATCCTGCTGAATGGGCTCAATTTCCACTCCATGCTTCCAAGCTATACATAGACCACCTTTGGAGCCAACAAGAGGAATTTGTAACCAAAAAGGGAAACCAATGTGATTTAAAGCAAATTGGATTCTTTGAGCCTGTACCTTCGTCTTAGACAAAAAAAATAACGTTTGGCGGATGAAGCCTGTTAAGAGCTCGAAGTGTACGGATAGTCAGGGCACGAGCTAACCCCCGCCAATTCCATGGAAGAACTCTCATAGAGAGTTGGGGGGCTGAAGGACTGTGTTAGGAAATTAATCCTATTTCTCAAGACCCATGAGATGTGAAAAATAAGAAGAATGCAGAATAACAAAGATTAGGCAATCACACACGACACAAAGATTTAAGTGGTTCGGCTTAACAAGCCTACATCCACTGGCGGAGACGACCCGGAGAAAATCCACTATCAAAAGATGGAGTACAAAAATAATAGAAAGAAAATCACTTAGATCCCAAATCTCACTATCACACAAGAGAGATTATTCTCAAAATAGAATACAAAAGACAGATGTACAAACTCTTCTTTTACTGGAACGGATGGCGGCTGATCTCTATTTTCTTCTCTCACTTTGCAGCACCCTTTTTTTTCTAATCACTTGTTTTTGGCTCCTCCAAAAACCACCAAGAAGAAAACACATTTGTTGCCCTTGTACCTCCTTCTCTTAAATTCTCTCTTTTTTCTCCTCCCTTTGGTGCTTCACGTTTTTGGCACACACACAAATTCACCTTGTGCTTTGTTCCTTATATAGAAGCTTAACTCTCCTTTTACATGTTGGTCTAGGACTTCTACTATAAGTCAAACAAGGAGTCCAATTACACATAGGAGAAGGACTCCAAAACAAACTTGGACAAAAGTCTCCTAAACCCAAAAGGAGTAGAGAACTAGTGGGGCCCACGTGTGATGGGTGGCAAGTCACACCTAACAATCTCCACCTTGACTTGAATCCCATCAAGTCTACCAAAAGGTGTCTCCTCCAGATGTCTCCGCCTCAGCCCCCAAGGGCAATCACACTCTACAAGTGTCGCTCAAGTCCAAGCGCCTCTTGAACTTGAGCATAGGACTTGATTTAGACATTACACCATGCCTCCCTATCAGCCCCGTCTACCGTACAACTTTTTCCAATGACTCTTTCTTCTTGTAGACCCATCTGCACCCTTTGGCCTTCTTTCTCTTGGGTAATTCTGCCAATTCCCAAGCTTTACCATTCCGTAGTGACTCTACCTCTTTCAGCGTACCATTCTGAACAGACGATGGATCTCCACTACTAGCTGCTAGAGCAAAAGAAATCATATCCTCAAAGCCATACCTCTTTGTTGCTTTTCGATCACGTTTCTCTTTGCCTCTTGCTAAAGAATAAGACTCTTCCCAGTGCTGTAAGTTTCTTGAAGATTTTCTGTCATCACATTCATCCGTGAGTGAACACTGTTTATCAAGCTCCACCTCCACAAATTGTTTCTCTTTCTGCACTGTACTTTCAGAAAGCTCATCTAAGTTAACAAACTTAGACTTCTTCGGTTCATGCTCTGTAACTTCAGGTTCTGCACTTGACCCATCCTTGTACATAGCACACTCATTAAAAGTCACATTCCGACTTCTAATAATCCTCCGATTTTGATCATCCCAAAATCGATAACTGAAGGCCTCATCTCCATATCCAATGAAGAAACACTTACTAGATTTACCATCTAGTTTACTCATAGCATCAGACTCAACATGGACATACGAAGCACAACCAAAAACTTTCAGATGTGAAAGATTTACCTCTTTTCCACTCCAGACTTCTTCCGGTAGTCTATGGCTCAGGGGAACGGAAAACCCCCTATTTATCAGGTATGCAGCAGTGCTCACTACATCAGCCCAGAAAGTCTTTGGTACCCCAGCATGCAACCTCATACTCCTAGCACGCTCATTGAGAGTTCTGTTCATGCACTTAGCCACGCCATTCTGCTGCGGCATTCCCGGGATAGTTTTCTCCATTCTAATCCCATTCACTGCACAAAACTGTTTAAACCCCCTATCTTCGTATTCTCTTCCATTGTCTGATCTCAAACGCTTGAGCTTCAAGCCCGTTTCAATTTCAACCATGGCCTTCCATTTCTTAAAAGTCTCAAATACATCAAATTTACTTTTCAAGAAATAAACCCATACCTTCCTGCTTGAGTCATCAATAAATGTGATGTAATACCGCAAGCCTCCAAGAGATGCCACTGGTGCGGGACCCCACAAATCCGTGTGTACCAGCTCCAGCTTTCCAAGCTTAGGTGCTTTGCCAACTTCCGCGAAACTCACCTTCTTCTGCTTCCATAGGATGCAGCCTTCACACAAATCAGACTCAACTGACTTTAACCTCGGTAGTTTCCTTTTTGACATAAGTACCTTCATCTCTTTGTCGCTCATGTGCCCAAACCTTAGGTGCCATAGTTTTGAGTCAGCAGTCGTATCTACAACAGCATTTGTATCCTTGCGTTCATGGTCATATAGAGAGTACCCGTCTTATGACCACGAGCCAAAATCCTAGCTCCCTTGCTGACCTTCCACTTTCCACCGTGGAAATAAATTGAATGTCCTTCCTCATCAAGCTGTCCCACTGAAATAAGATTCTTTTTCAGCTCCGGAACATGCCTGACCTTTTGCAGCTTCCATACCGAGTCACTGTGAACTCTAATGCGACCATCGCCTAAGCCCACAACATCCAGTGCCGTTTCGTCAGCCAAATACACCTTCCCGAAATCTCCACCAACATAGTTCTCGAGAATTTCACGGATTGCTGTCGTATGAAAAGATACTCATGAGTCTAAGACCCAAGAATCAAGGGGATTGTCAACAGAAAGAAGTAGGGCATCATATACTTCTTCTGTCACTATGTTTGCATAATCATTCTCAGTCTCCTTCCGCAGTTCCCTGCAATTCTTCTTATAGTGGCCAGTCTTGCCACAGTTCCAACAGTCAGGTTGTTGGCCGAATTTGAATTTGCTTATCCCTTTTCTGGAATTTGATCTGCCTTGACCAGAGTTTCTATCTTGTCCTCTACCCCGAGTCTCGAGGTTTAAAGCAGCACCAGAACAAGAGGCTTCACCCACATCTTTTCTGCGAACCTCTTCATTGAGAATCAAATCCCTGACGTCTTCATAGCTTAGTTTACTCTTTCCTACAAAGTTACTCACAGCCATCCTCACTGCTTCCCAGCTATTGGGCAAAGATGCCAAGACGATTAACTCGCGAACCTCATCATCAAAATTAATTTCCACTGAGGATAATTGATTTGTGATGGTGTTGAACTCATTGAGATGATGGGCCACCGAAGCCCCTTCCGCCATCTTTAGATTGAACAATTTCTTCATCAGATGCACCTTGTTGTTAGCCGACGGCTTCTCATAAATGCTTGACAAAGCCGCCATTAGACCTGCCGTGGTCTTCTCCTTTACAAAGTTGTGTGTAACTGATTTTGACAGTGATAACCTGATAACTGCTTGGGCTTTACGATCAAGCAGAGCCCACTCGTTATCATCCATGTCGTCGGGTTGTTCTTCCAAAAGAGGTTGATGAAGATCCTTTCTATAAAGAATATCTTCAATCTGTACCTTCCAAAACCCAAAATCTTTGCCGTCGAATTTCTCGATTCCCATCTTTCCTTCTTCACCTGCCATCGCTCCCACTCGAACCTGGCTCTGATACTAGTTGTTAGGAAATTAATCCTATTTCCCAAGACCCGTGAGATGTGAAAAATAAGAAGAATGCGGAATAACAAAGATTAGGCAATCACACACGACACAAAGATTTAAGTGGTTCGGCTTAACAAGCCTACATCCACTGGCGGAGACGACCCGGAGAAAATCCACTATCAAAAGATGGAGTACAAAAATAATAGAAAGAAAATCACTTAGATCCCAAATCTCACTATCACACAAGAGAGATTATTCCCAAAATAGAATACAAAAGACAGATGTACAAACTCTTCTTTTGCTGGAACGGATGGCGACTGATCTCTATTTTCTTCTCTCACTCTGCAGCACCCTTTTTCTTCTAATTACTTGTTTTTGGCTCTTCCAAAAACCACCAAGAAGAAAACACCCTTGCTGCCCTTGTACCTCCTTCTCTTAAATTCTCTCTTTTTTCTCCTCCCTTTGGTGCTTCACATTTTTGGCACACACACAAATTCACCTTGTACTTTGTTCCTTATATAGAAGCTTAACTCTCCTTTTACATGTTGGTCTAGGACTTCTACTCTAAGTCAAACAAGGAGTCCAATTACACATAGGAGAATGACTCCAAAACAAACTTGGACAAAAGTCTCCTAAACCCAAAAGGAGTAGAGAACTAGTGGGGCCCACGTGTGATGGGTGGCAAGTCACACCAAACAGACGGCCGCCTCAACCAACAAAAGCACCTCTGAGTCCGAAGAGGTTGAGTCATCCACCGACAAGGAGGCGGAGGAAACCAAAAGAAAAGAAGATAGGGGACAGGGCCAGAGCTCTGTAGAGTGAAAAACTCACACATAGAATTTTTTTTTTAAATTTTTTTTTCCTAGGAATTGGAAATTGATGGGTCAAGAGTCACAAAGGGGATGTATAACGATGGTTGAGGGAACCAATATCTGTGAACAAAGGGGCTGGAAAAAATTGTAGATCTGGAAAAGAAAAGAACAAGGGAAATAGAAAAGGGAAAAGGAGCCAGGGAACCCCAAGGGGAACAAAGGAAAAGGAAGAAAAACTCACAAAGGAGCTAGGTAAGAGAGACAAGCTCCCGGAAAAGAGAGAGACAAGCTCTCGGGTTGAGAGGTTAATGCTTCATTTAATTGATTAGGTTATTATCCAAAATATGAAGATTATCCATATACAAGAGTAAAAAACATTGTGCCAAATACTGTGTAGATGGAAAGATATATAATGTCAAAGAATTCAACCTTTTTCCCGGCATGTTTGGTTAAATCAAGGCAAAAGAAAAAGATGAAGTACGAAATTGGAAAAGTGGGGACTATTGGATTTTTATTAATGCCATGATGCGGCTGGGTCAAGTTATGATTTAGTTGGACTTAAAAAAATGCATGCAGTTCTTATTGTCTAAGTTTCTCTTGTGCGGCTCTTAGCGGGTAGATGTTATTATAGTCATGTCCAGGTAAAATAGCTATAATTGGCTTTCTCGGCCTACCATTTTTTATTAAAATTAAAAAAAAAAAAAAGAAAAAAAAAGTAAGCACCCCTTCAACAGATTCAACTTCTACATGCTTCCTGTTAAAAAACATAATCTACCTAGAAGCAATCTTCATCGAAATTTCAAAACTGCTAGTTGTATTTTTCTCTTGCCATCAAACTAAATTCATTATGTTCTTGATTATGGAAGTATTTTGCTTTGATTGCCCTCCCTTTCACATTTGCCATTGACACCTAAGAAACGCTCTTCATGAAAATGTACACTAAAAGTAAATCTCTAAAACAGAACCACCGAGTCAATAAGTAAAGGAAAAATTATTGCAACCACAAACCCACCCATCATGTGATGCTCAGAGAGAGAGAGAGAGAGAGTTATGAACATAATTTTTAATCAATTGCTTTGGGAAAAGGTACACGTTAAAGAAATATTTAGGGAAATACAATATTTCTAATATCACATTAGATGAAATTACAATTTTCTATACCTTAGTTTAATTCAGATAAACACTGTAAACATAAATGTGCTATATATTTTTCAACCCCTTTTGATTTGAAGTAACAAGATATGTGTACTATCTAAATTAAGTCTCTTTTATTTTCGTTTTGGTATGTCATATTTATTCAATTTTATAGTTTTATTTTATTTGTTTATAAAATTCAATATATACTTATTGAATAATTTAGATATTAAATATATTTTATAATATGATATATGTATGATATTACAATGTTAACAATTATAGTGATAACGAAGTGTATTTCACGGGCCATCCCGACTAGTGTTTGATTAAATAAATTTCAATTGGCAGGCACAGCCCTCCAGTGAGGCCCACCACCAACAGACCTCCCCCGCTCCTCCAACGGTCAACACCTCCTTAACCGTCTCGGTTCGGTAATTTCTCCCAAAACTTTAACATGAAGGCGACACCGTTTTGGGTCTTTTCCCTTCGTTTAAACTTCGTGGACCATACAGAGAAACCCTAGAAGAAGAAGAAGAAGAAGAGGAGAAGCAATGGCAATCGCACGAACTGGAGTGTACGTCGACGACTATTTAGAGTGTAAGGCTCTCTGAGACTCCTCTAATTATTCCAGATTTTTTCTCAAAATTAATTTCGCCTAAAAAGCAACTTTTGGAGATTTCCACAGACGCAAGCACGTTACCCGCTGAGCTTCAGAGGCTCCTCAATACCATCCGAGAACTTGACGAACGCTCCCAATGTAATGCGCTCATGCTTCTGCTTTTCTAATTTTCCAATATCTTTTTTGTGTTTGTTGTTGAAAATTTTGATTTTCTGGGGATGAAAGCAACGATAATCCAGACGAGGCAGCAGACCCAGTACTGCTTGGGATTGGCTTCACAGAGCTCGAAGAAGGGGAATAATAATTACTATTATGGTAATAATAATTATAATAACAATCAAGAAGACGAGGCGGCGATTGAGAAAATGCGAAAGGATATTGAGGCAAACCAGAATAATGCGTTGAGTTTATGCACCGAGAAGGTTTTGTTAGCACGGCAAGCTTATGACCTGGTAGGCTTCTTTTATTGATATTAGCTTTTATGCATTGCTCAACAATGTTATGTGTTATCACGGTTGTATTTTATAATTGGTTTTGATGGTAGAATGTTTTTTTGCTTTTCTCAACATACTTGGGGTGTGAATAGTTCATGAATAGGGAATGGTTTTGCTTTTTTAGTAGAATTTGTTCAAATATGTGGTATTTTAGGTTGAAAGACTAATCACAATTGAGCAATGCGTGTTTGTGGCTGAAGGGTTCTAGGATTACCTTGTTTAGAAGTATTATATCCAATAATAAAAGTAATTATGGGAAAGGTTTCTCTAAAGCCTTCTTCTTTTGGATAAATAATCGAGATATCATTGAAAGCATAAGGCACCTCAGGTGCACTCTAAAGCCTTCTTTATGTAAAAGGTTTACCATATCATTTCAATGGGGAGAATGTTCCCAATATCAGAACTATAAATGGAAAATGTTGGCAAATAAGTCGCTTCATTGTATGTTCACACCCATCTGTGATTTAAATGCTTGATGACTATTCAATTTGAAGTGCATTTTTCTATACCACATCATTCTAACAAATATGGGCACCCCAATTACTTGTCAAATGACTAAGTTTGTGGTGAAATTCTGTTAGTCGCCTCTATGGTTGCTCTCCGTATGTTCTTGTCACATATTATATAACCTTATGGAGAGGATCTCATCTTAAACTTTAGTTATGGGGAACTTCCAATGGGAAAGAAATTTGAGAATTAGTGGTATAGAGATGGTAGCCAAGCAAAACAAGATCATAGAGGTGCTATGCAATTATCTTAGACTCATATGTCTCCTCTATCCTCCTCTACTTTACATAAAGAAACTAACAAAATCCTTTTCAATAGAATGTATGAAGAGATAAATCATGGATGAATAAAGCTGAGCTATGCTTAAGCATGAAATTACTCTCTGGAAATAAAGTCTGTCTCTGCCCTAAAAATATCCAGCTGTACCATTTGGTAATCATAAGTCTGCTTGTTGCATCTAGAACAACCCTAAAGATACATCTAGCAGTTGTCAATAAATACATGTACGTATATTCTGCATCACTGGACACGTACAACCCAGAATGTAGCCACAATGAGCACAAGCAGCCTATTTGGCTTCTCCAAACCCTATCCCAGTGATTATTAATCCTGTATGGTTTTTCATCACCATGGGAGGTTTCTATTTCCCCAAAGACCAGTATTAATCCTGTGGTTATGCAAAAATGTTTTCAAGATACTCTCATTAACTTGAGCCCAGTTAACTCATTAAAACCAGTATGGGTATATTTCAGTTGAATTCCCATTTTTTCTTTTCAAGATATTCTCTCATTCTCCATGATATCATTTTGATGTTTTGCCAGTTTAGCTTCCTATAAATGTTCAAAATTTCTTCCAACTTCTCGTTATTTGTTAAGTTTTGGTTTTGGACTTCATTGAGATTCACATTATTGCATACAAATAATTTAATACCCATATTTCACTTTTTAATGAGATTGAATTACTTATTAAAAAAATAATAATTTACTACACATACTAAGAAAATTATGACTTGAGAAGGCTTGAACTGACTTAAGCAGCAGAAGTTTCATTTGACTCTGACCTGGATATCACATGATGCTTTGTAGTTCCTACAACCTCTTCTCCTTGGCTAAACCAGTTATGTCATAACACTGTATATAACATTAGTTCAAGCACTGTATTGCATAACCTAGAGCCAGTTTTGTGGTTTCTTTTTAACCGGCATATTTTTTTTTTGTTGGTGGGCCCCCCGGGGGTGTTGGGGTGGCTGGATGTTAAGTATAACTTCAACTTCATACATTGTGGATTTTCAACATCCTCTCTCGTATAACTAGAGCTTACAGAGTACCTTGTGGTTTGCATTTGCTTTAGATAGATAGCCATGTAAAAAGACTTGATGAGGACCTGAACAACTTTGTTGAAGATCTAAAGCAAGGTAGGTGAACTTTACTGTTATCATCATGTCTTGTGTGATTTGGAAAGAAGTTTTGTCCCAGTATATGAAACTATTAGAAGATGGCAGTTTTATTAAATGATTATCTACCTTACATTTTTTTCTTTTCCTTTTTCCAATTTTGTCAGAGGCGAAAATAGCACCAGATGAACCAGCAACTCTACCCCCGTTACCTGTTGTCCCTAAAAGTGAAAAACGCAAGGCCTTCTATGGAACGCCTCAATCAAAAAGGCTTGATTATAGGGATAGGTATTGGGATCGGGAGCGTGATAGGGATTTTGAGCTCATGCCTCCTCCAGGAATCCATAAAAAGGAATTTGCTGCCCCCATGGATGTTGATCAACCTATAGATCCGAATGAACCCACCTACTGTGTCTGTCATCAGGTCCTGATTTCTGGTTCCATCTTTTTCATTTTTTAATTGGAAGCTCTTGTCTAGATTGTTTCCAGATTTTTCAGTTATGCTTCAACTGCTTTTATTCATTTACTAAAGTGCTATAATTGTCTGGATCTTTCAGGTATCATTTGGAGATATGATTGCCTGTGACAATGAAAATGTGAGTCTTGTTTTCTTCCTTATCTATATTTTTCTCTAGTTATAATATGTCTTATGGCTTCTTTGTATTTAGATTGCGTCTACAAATTAGATATAAAAGTTTACTAACCAGAGCCAATAAGAAGTCTCAGCTGTAGCTACTTGAGAAAAATTTGTAGACAATGTTTGTGCAATTCACATAGGATAAATCGGGGGATCTTACAAAACATGTCATAACTGCATGTGTGAAATCCACATGAATTGAAGACATTTAATAGTGGGTTAACTACTACTAAACCATTTTTCTCATTTGATTATCTTTTAATATTTATTATTGGCACCGCTATAAAATGAAAGGAATTTGGGATATTTGAAAACTGACACCTTGTAGACTTATAGTTTCTGGTTTGTTTTTCTCTGCATGAGGAATGCTGATGGCACTTTCTAGATATCCATATGAACAAATTATTTCCGAAACTATCACTTTGTGTACTTTAAATTTTCCTCTTTGACAGTATAAATGCATATTTCTGTCACAGGATCCAAAATAATTTACAATTGTTTTGTTTCATAAGCTTCTTTTACAATGATATGATAAGCAGTCTGCATCATATCATATCATTGTTGTTTTCTGGATTCTTGTATGGATTAGCTGACTTATAATAAGTTGACAGTGCCAAGGAGGTGAATGGTTCCATTATTCATGTGTGGGGCTGACACCTGAGACAAGGTTCAAAGGAAAATGGTATTGTCCAACCTGCAGACTATTACAGCAATGTCATTGATATTGGAAGATTGGACCTGCTTGGTTAATTGCTTATTATTTGTTGTTTTAGGCTGAAAAGAAGTGGGGAAATGTTAATTATACCAGGAAATTTTAGATTATGGGAAATTTGGATGAGTTATCACCATTCAATCTGCATAATGTTTCTGATTGATGAGATTGAAAATTTTAATTAGATTAGTAATCAGAAATTATATCCATTGAAGATTGGCTTACCATATAGATTTGACTAAGTTTGTTGGGCCTGCGGACCAACAAGTAGGGGCACTGGTGGTCATTTCGCCCTTTTAACTTTTGTCTATTTATTATGGTGCATATATTGTCTGGTCAGATCCGGGGAGTATAAAAAAAAAAAGGGCGGTAAACGAAGATTTTGGCGCGAGCTGTTTCGAAATAAGATTTTAGCCTAATGGCATAACACTGCCCTCAAGCACACTCCCTCTTGGAGAAAAATATATTATCCAGGAAAAATCCAAATACTTGTGTTGTAGATTTTGAAGCTTCCAAAGAGCTTTCACAAATTTGGGTAATTTTAGAAGTTCTTGTCTCACTCTAAAAATTAGATGGTTTTTAAAATCATCATTTACTCAAAATCTAATAATGATCAATCACAAGCTCAATAGTAATTTTAAGAGACACATCATTCTTGGAGGAACAGTGGTCTCTCGTGCGCAGGAAAGCCGAGAATTAGGAAAACTTCTATTAGTAGCCCTAATTGTAAGAGGCAGGTGCGAAAATTAATTAAGTGGACATGTTGCTTTGAAGAGGGGGGTGGTTGTTGAAGAGGAGATCGAGTGAATTGAATGATATGTGTTCTTGCTTTGAAGAAGAGAAAGAAGGAGATCCGATGAAGAATAGAAAGAAGACACTCACCCAAGGTAATGAAAGGGATCTACACTACTTGTGGAAAATGCAGTATTTTTTTTTTTTTTTTGCCTTTCTAACGATTCAAAAGAGCGACTGTACTTTTGCTAGTCACTGTACACTTAAACGGGTGCGCATGTTTTCTCACAAATCTCCGTGTTTTCAACCAGCAATAAGAGATTGGCTTTTGGAAACATGTATAACATGTTTCCATATTTTGTATTTTTACCTGTATTTGTTTTGATTCTTAAAACAGCTAGCCAAACACTTGTAGTTCAAAAGAAATGTGCTTTGCTGTTTTGGAAACAGAAAACTGTTTCCAAAACAGGTAACCAAACAAGCTCACAATTTCTTTTCATTTCCACTACAAAATATGCTTTAGTTTTCTTTTTTAAAGAGATACTAAACTCAAGATAAAAGCACCTTACATCAACTTGATGAGCAGTAAAGCAGTGAACAAAGTCATGTACCCTTGACTATACTGCCTGCAAATAACATGAAAGCAATGGCATGCCTACAAATAATATAGAGATTTGGGTTGTGTAACTGCAGCCCACCTCTCCATTGTTCTTCAGGACCCACAATATTCATAGCTTGAGTTGCTTCTACCCTGTTCCATGATAAAGGTCAGAAAGGAAACAGGAAGAAAATTGTTCATTTTTGTATGAAAAGGTCACCACCAACAGTGTGGATCAGTGGATGTCCTTATCAATGGGTTGCAAAAACAAAGTCCTCAGTAATTTTTGTTAGTATGTAAGCTACCTTCTAGAATGGACTTGTTTCAGAAACAAAGCCCTCTAGGGAACAAAAGCTATGTGTGAGATCCTAGATGTCCATGTTCTAAATGTGCAAGACACATGAATGTTGCCAAAACTCGATAAGTTGGTTTGCCGAATGCTCTATCATGTACAATTATTTGTAGTGTAAGTATCGATTTTGCAGCAATTTACAGGGAGATGTTAGAATTTGGTTATTGCAAGAGAAAAGTACCCTGTCAATGACTGAAATTCCGAGGCGCACTGGTGTATATCCAACTCAAGTCTTCTGTTAAGTGCTTATAGTTGTCCAATGCTTCTGTTAAGTGCTTGTAGTTGTCATCTTCTTCACCCGCCATTTCCTCTTTCCTTTCTCTTGGGCTGCTTTCTGCTGCATCATCTGCGTTTGGATTTCTTGTACCCCAACCAGACAAAGGTCCTTTCAGTGACATTTGACCCCATAATTGGCCAAAACCAGAGTCATTTTTCTGGCCGAAGTCCGGAGGAATTATTCCAAAATTTGTCAAAAATGGTGGCCTGTTGAAGAAATTTGATCCTTCTAAGCCGATTGCATAAGTAGCATCAGGCTTGCTCACTGTCAATTGGCTTACAATGGACCCCCTCAGTTGCAGCAATGAAGGCTTTGAGTTCGAGACTACAAGCTCTGAGCTTAAGATATCTTCTTGGAGTCATAATGTATTTTACTTCAAGCATGTCCTCTAAATCCCTACTTATCAGATCTACCTGCATTCGACCAGTTCATATATTATTCTTTCACTGAGCAGATAATTTACCTAAATTAAATAGAAGTCTACGTCATGAACCAAACAAAGAAATACACCTGAATAGATTCTTGAGCAACACCTTTTATACCAAGAAGAGTCCAATTGCGCGGACACCATGAAACTTGGCCATCACTGCAACAATCAAAGGCACCCCTGCTTGAATGACAGCTCCACCATTCTCCCCTTTAGAGACTGATGTGTGCAGCAGTTGTTCTACCGTGCCGCCATGCCACATGGGAGTCTTGTAGGATGTAATTAAGCCGCTTGGCAGCATCAAGGTGGCAGTGCTTCCATTTTCCAATCCCATCTTAGCAACGCAGCTATCACCAAAACCTTCAAAGGTGACGCCATGGGCACTGACTTCTCCCTCTAAATAGTCCACGTTGATGGGTTGGTAGGGGATTGAAGCCACTGCTGGCATTGGGAATTCTCTCTTGGTATTGTAGTAGTGAACAAAACGACATGGAGGAAGAAGACAAGGGTGGGATGAAACCAAATGTTTAGCAGGTGTTGTAGTGGATATGGGAATGAAATTGGGTAAGAATAGTGAACTGCAGGCCATGGTCTAATGGCAGGTGCTTCCATGGGGATCAAGCATACCAATAGAAAATGAATACACAAATTCAGTGATAGTTTTCTGGTAAGACAACAAGCAGACACGAGAAGAGGATTTGAAGAGAAATGAAATGAAAGGGAAAAGAAAAAAAAGAAAAGAAAAGCAGAGCAGGAGTAGAAGGCGTGGAGGCTGGAGAGAGATGTTCAAACAACAGATCCAGCATTCACCCTAATCACCTGCCCATTAATCCACTCTCCAGCATCACCGGCTAAGAATCCCACGAGGTGAGTTGTCCGCCCAGAGAACAGGCATCCACAATCCTCTTGATCGTTTCCTCAGATTTACCCTCAAAGAACATGTCAGTTGCCACAGGCCCTGGTGCAACAGCGTTGGCAGCCACTCCCATACCCTTGAGCTTCTTAGTCACTATCTTTGTCATTGTCTCTACGGCTGCCTTGGAGGCTGCATAAGCTGCATACCCTGGTAGAAGAGATCCAACAACTGAGGTTGATATCATGATGATTCTTCCACTGCCTCCTTCTTTCAACCGAATAGCAGCCTCTTTACATCAGAAGAATGCACCTTTGGTGTTGATATTAAATGTCATATCCCAATCGTCCACAGTTGTATTGGCCAAAGTTGGGTACTTGGGATCAAGCGCCCCAGCACAGTTTACAAGGATGTGGATTGAGCCAAATTCTTGTTCAGCCCTATCGAAGAGCAGCTTCACCTGATCTGGTTCTGAAACGTCTGCTCGAACTGCAATTGCTTGAGGCTGAGAAAGGGTAGCCGAGGCATTGAGCTCAGACGCTAGAATACCTGCTTTTGTTGAGCTTGAAGCATAATTGAGCACAACCCTTGCACCATGGGAGTGGAGGTGGATGGCGATGGCACGGCCAATGCCACGTGAGGAACTGGTTATTATTCCTGATGAACATTTATTGATCTGCACTTTAGGGTTAACTCAGCTAATTAGGAGGTTTTAACTTTTTTATTTTATTTGTTTTTAAAAAGGTAATTAACAGATTTTAGCAAAGTCAGCAAAGCATTATGACAAATTTGGAGGAAGAAACTAACCTGGGATAAGAATAGGCATGCCCTTTATCATCAATATTGGCTCCAATAGGTACTTGAAAATATATCCATTGATTCTGGACAAGTTTAGGTCTTCAGGTGAAGAGATGAATTAAGGATTGGTTCTGATTCCTGAATGATGAAATTAATGGATTACTCAAGAAGTTGACTTCTCAAACCAAGCGAGTCTTTCTAGCATTCCAAAGCATTAGGAATCTAAAGAAAAGAATGTTGTAATATTTGTTACAAACATTCATTTTTTTTTTTTTTTTGATGAATAAGTAATTTCATTCAAGAACAACCAATCCAAACTACAAAGATATTCCAATTACAAGCCTTCTCAAGAGGCCAAGACTTAGCCACGCTGGGCTTCACACTTTCTCCAAGCAAGCCAAATGCATACAACAAACAATTTGGCAAAACCAGCACTACCAAAAGAAAATCCAAAGCAGGGCTGCTTTACAAAGAAACAACAAACAGAAACCAATCTGCAGAAAAACCACGCAGGGTCTAAAATCAAAAAAAACAAAGCAAACCAACTTCAAAGACACTACTCAACACCAATAGCAATACTAAAAAACCTCTCCAAAAAGAGACCAGCCTTCAAGAAGAAGAGCAAGGCAGAAAAATAGAATAACAAGCCTGCACAGAAACTATATCAGCAAGTCAGCATGCAGATTCCACAAAGAAGCTAAACCCAGGTTCTCTCTAGTTCTTGGAAACTTTCCCTTCCCAGCAATTCTTGACCTCACCTCCCAAATTATCTTCTTCAAAAGCTGCTCCTCAGTATTAGGTTGACCAGAATGCATTAGCTCATTCCTAGTGCACCATAAATTGTAGATAACAGAACCTAGAACCAATCTGCAAAGAAAACCTTTAAGAGACTTATTCATCCACTCTTGAATTCCTTTCTGCAGAAACTCATCCCAAATAACTGGAATATTGTCCACTCCACATCGAGCCATACAGAATTTCCAGATTCTATAGCTAAAACTGCATTCAAAGAACAAATGCCCCCTACTTTCAACTTGATTATGACAAAACAGACACTTAATATCACCTTGAAACCCCCATTTAAGCAACCTTTCACCTGTTACAAGTCTATCTTGTATAGCAAGCCACAAAATGAAAGCATGCTTGGGAATGGCATATGAGAACCAAACCAATTTCCACCAGGCAATTTCCTCTTTCTTCTCTCTCAGCAATTCCTAAGTTTCTGAACTAACAAATGTTCCCTTCCTAGATGCAGTCCACACAGGCTTATCATAAGGAGCAAACCTAATCTCAGGAAGCCTAGCTTGGATTTCAACCAGAGCATCAGATCTGGCTGGTCTCCAATGCCATTCTCCATTAAGAATTACAGAAGAGAGTTTAACCTCCACATTGCTTCTAGCATCATAAACAGCCCTATGGCCATAAACCTCATATAGAATACCTGAAGGATGCCATGAATCCAACCAAAGGTGAATATTCTCCCCATTTCCAACTTCAAACTTCAAGATCCTTTTAGCTATACTCCTCAACTTCAAAATCTTTCTCCAACTCCAAGAACAGGTCTGAGGAAAGCCAACACTCCAGACACTCCTCCCTTTCAACAAATTTTCTCTCACCCAGGCCACCCAAATAGACCCTGATCTAGCAAAAAGACTCCATACACGTTTAAGCATAGCAGATTGGTTCCAAGTCTCCAACTGTTTCAAGCCCAAACCTCCTTCCTTCTTAGGATAACACAGCTCTTTCCAAGAAACCTTAGACTTTGCAGACCCTTCACTCTTCCCATTCCACAAAAACCTATTAAATTTCTGTTCAATAGCCTTAATGACCTTCTTAGGCAAAATAAAGATACTAGTCCAATAAACTTGCAAACTGTAAAGCACAGAAGATAATAATTGGAGCCTCCCTGCATAGGATAAGTGCTTAGAAAGCCATGAGTCAATGCGCCCAGCAATCCTATCCAACAAAGCCCCACAATCAGCTGCAGAAAGTCTAGTAGAAATGAGAGGTACCCCAAGGTACCTAACAGGAAGATGGCCCTCATTCATTCCCAGCTCTCCTAGCAACATATGCTTCACTCGATCTGAAATCCCAGAGCAAAAGAAAGAACTCTTAGTAGGATTTGCTTTCAAACCAGAGAGTTCTTCAAATTCAAGTAGAGCAGCTTTTACAATAGTAATAGCATTCAAATTTGCTGCAGAAAAAATAAGAAGATCATCTGCAAAACATAAGTGAGTAAGTTTCAACTTCACACACTTGGGATGAAACTGAAAACCTGATCCAACACCAGTTTGCTCTGCCATAATCCTTGAAAACACCTCCATAGCTAAAACAAACAAGTAAGGAGACAAAGGATCCCCCTGCCTAAGCCCCTTCCTGCCTTCAAAATAGCCAACCAACGTGCCATTTAAACAAATGGAAAACCTAGGAGAGGTGATACACTCCTTAATCCAACTTAAAAACTTCAAAGGAAACCCAAAGCAATGAAGACAATGTAACATGCAGTTCCAATTGACAGAATCATATGCCTTCATAAGATCAATTTTCAAAGTACAACGAGGATCCCCTTTACCCTTGTGATAATTTTTCACAATCTCTTGAGCCAATAAGACATTTTCTGAAATGCTTCTTGAAGGAATGAAAGTTGATTGATTCAGGCTAACCAAATCACCCAACAAAGGGAGCATCCTATTAGAAATGATTTTAGTGATGCACTTATAAATCACATTACAACAAGCTATAGGTCTGAAATCCCCCATAGTAGATGGATTCACCTTCTTAGGTACCAAAGTTAAAATGGTAGCATTTACCTCCTTAAGCAACCTGCCACAAGCAAAAAACCCCTTAATAGCTGCCACCACCCCTTCTCCAACAATAGACCAAGAGGCCTTAAAGAATTCTGTAGAGAACCCATCAGGACCAGGGGCCTTGTTGGCTGGCATGTGGAATAAAGTTTCCTTTATTTCTTCTGCAGTAACCTCCTTCTCCAAAATAGCAGCCTTATCACTAGGAATGGCAGTAGGAATAAGCTGTCTAATCCTAGCTGCTTTCTCATCAGTGAATTGCAACTGATCCGACCCTAACAACTTCTTATAAAACTGGATAGCCACCTGCTTGATCTGCTCCACATCCTCCACTCTATTACCCTGCTCATCCCACAAATGAGTGACAGTGTTCTTAGCATTCTGAACCTTAAGAGACCGATGAAAGAAACTGTTATTCTGATCTCCTAGCTGCAGCCACTTATTTCTAGCTTTTTGCTTTAACAAAGACTCCTAAGCTTTTGTAAGAGAAACATAAGCATGAAGACATTCTCTCTTTAAGCAAGCAATCAGCTCTCCCAAAATTAGCGATGACATCCTTTTGAGCCATATCTAAGTTCTCACGAGCCTCCATAACTTTCTGTTTTAGATTCCCAAAGCAAGACAAGTTCTGAACTTTGAGCATAGCTTTCACAGATTTGAGCTTAGCATACAGTTTATACATAGAAACCCCATCCACCTGAATATTCCAAGCCTCCAAAACCCATTTCAAAAAATCTTGATGCTCCAGCCAAAAATTGAAAAACTTAAAAGGCTTTGGACCAAAACTCTGCATACTACCCACTGAAATAATAGCAGGGGAATGGTCAAAAACTCCCCCTGAGTGAAATTCCACAATGGTTTTACCAAAATCATTCAACCAAAACTCATTTGCCAATACTCTATCAAGTTTCCTGGCCACAAAACGAGGCTCCTCACTTTTATTAGTCCAAGTATAAAAACAGCCACTGAAATTAATATCCAAGACCTCCAAATCATTCAAACACTGCCCAAACTCCATTTCATAAGAATTTAACTTGTCAGATCCCCACTTTTCTGCCAAGGTCTTAACAACATTAAAATCACCACAAATCATCCAAGGATTAAGACCTACTCTAGCTTTCAAAGATACTAAATCAGTCCACAGCAGCTTCCTATTTACACCATTATTATCCCCATATATAAAAGAATGAAACCAACAGAGATTATGATTTAGGGATTTAATTACACAGTTTATACTTTGATCACTCCTATTGAGAACAGTTACTTCAAAATCAGAGTGCTTCCAACAAATCCAAATTCTTCCCAAAAAATGCTGATCATAGTTATACACATAATCCCAATCAGGAACAATGCATGATCTAACTTTATCAGCTTTATGAAACTTAACCCTAGTTTCAATCAAACACAAAAGGCTAATCTTATGAACCTTAATCAATCTCCTCACCTCTAGCTGTTTAGAGGGATGATTTAAACCCCTCACATTCCATACAAGGAAATTCATGCAGTAGGAGAAAAACCCCTCATTAACACCTCCTCCTCTTCCCCCATTTTGCCTTTCCCCTTGTCAACCAAGAGATTAGCACTCTCCTCATTTAAGGCATATTCAATCACTTTTTGCAGAGTATTAGAAACAGCTCCTGCACCTTTCACCTCATCAGCATCACCTCTGCCATCAGCTCTTGCCAGCAAGTGAAAAGAATTAGTCCAATGATTATCCCTAGCAGCAGGCTTAGAGATAGGAGTTCTTTTAGCATATCTAACTTTAGTCCACTGGTCTTTAGCAGCAACCCTAGGAGCTGACACAATCTGCATCCCAATGGTTTTACCAGACCCAACACCAACCTGCTTATGCAATTCTTGCTGGATAGGTTCAGTCCTTTTAGGAATCTAAACTTGTTTCTCCACTTTGGTACAAGCATGTGCTAAATGACCAAAGGATTTACACTTCTTACATTTAACAGGCAACCATGGGTACTCAATTCCTACTACAACCCTCCCCCCATCAGCATCTACAACTTCAACCTCTCTTGGAAAATCAGAATCAATATCCACTTCAACCAATACCCTAGCAAAACCAAGCCTAAGCTGATCTTCAGTAACAGAATCAGCACAAAGAGGCTTACCAACTCCACTAGCTACATAACTCAAGCATGTAGAGTTCCAAAATTCAATTGGGAGATTATGCAGCTTAATCCAAACAGGTACAGTGGATAAAGATATTAAGTAACTGCATACCTGGAGTCCATTTACGTAGGATCAAAGGTTTGTTTGCTATATGCCATAGCTTAGCTTCCATGACCTCATCCCTGGTCCTTTCATCAGCAAATCGAAACAAATAGAGACCATTCTCCAGCAAGAAAACCTCCACTTTCCCATATTGAGCCCACATACTATCCACAGTACGCTTAACAATATAGAAAGGGAGGGGTTTATCTAAAAACTGACCTACCAGTGATGGAGACCACTTCAGTATACCTGCCTCAATCGCTTCCTTAGGAGGTTTGACAACAACTTTCCCCTCCTCTCGAATAGGTGCAAAAAACTGCAAAGCGCCTAGAGACTTCTCCGTTCTGAACAATTGTCTCCAATCATGAGTTACATTCTTATTGTTTTTAGCTTCAGAACCTCCAGCTTCACTCATATCCACCTCCTTATCCTTAACAGGAACAACCTCTACACCATTTCCAACCAATTCAACAACAGAGTCTCCTTCGACAGCCGAAGTACCCTCAATTGGTAATCTCAAATCATCCAATTCTGGAATCGCATCTGCACACTCCAAAATCTTACAATTATCCTCCTCCTCACTCAACTCAACATCACAATCTCCAGATCGCGAAGCATCTTCCATAGCCACCTTCTCTTCCTGCAAATTCACTTTGGTATTCTTTTTCCCGCCACGACCTCTATTGGCTCTTCTAGCCATCATTCACCAATTGATCTCCACCTCCTCTAAATTGCAATCACCAGTGTATTTCCGGCACACCTCCACCAGAAACACAGTCGTCGGAATAGTCACGCGCCCTCACGCGCGGAAACAATCAAGCACGTAGCCTTATTCACAGAAAAACCAACCATATTTCAAAAACCCCTAGGAAGCCTATGCCACGTCAGCAAGGCCCCAAAAAAACCTCGAAACCCTGTAACCCCAAAAAAACAAAACGTTTATTTTTTTTAGTCACTTGAAACCCAAACATTCATTTTTTTAGTCACTTGAAAATGTTTTATCATTTGATATTATCTTCATGAGTTTTTATGAAAAATAAAAATCATCTTTAACCATTTTTGGTTTATAACCGTTTGTATTTATTACTTGGTTATGAGATATAACTTTTATGACCGTTTGTATTTATTACTTGGTTATGAGATATAACTTTTATAACCATTTGTATTTATTACTTGGTTATGAGTTATTAAATAAAAATTAGTTTTAATTGATTTTTATAGTTTTGACCGTTAGTCTTTAACAACTTTTATTGTAGTTTGACTATTTGATTATTAACAAATGTTTTACCCTTTTTTGGTATTATGTCATTAACCCATTGATTTCCTTACCGTTTTATAACCATTTGGAGTTAATATGTTTTATTGCATTTTATAACAAGTTTTATGCTTGGGAGTTTTTTAACGTTTTGACCGTTTGGTCATTAGATTTCCTTTATGACATACTTTCTAGCACTTGTATATATAGATATACTAATACATTGAAGGTAAGAACATATATGAGAGATAGAAGAAAAAATCACTTATTTTCTATCTAAAGCTGAGGCCGTATAGTGTGTTGCAAAACACTTGTTTCATGGCATATGCTTTATTATTAGTTTTTCTACAAAATAATAATCTGAAGTCCCTCATCAACTTTGACAATTGGGTTATTCTATTGTTCTTCGTTATTTGGAAGTGCGTCATTAACGAAGATAGACACTATAGTCTAATCCTGGGAGGTTGTGTGTCAAAGGATCCGTTCGCACCGAGTTATACACTCCAGGAGGCACGAATCAACCTTTAAGGACAACGCTCTACACCATATGATTCAAAAATACATTTGGTTAAGAATCATGGTGATGGTGTTATTGCAAGAAAAATATGCACAAATCATTGGTAGCTTAATGTTTTGACAAACTGTATATGTCTTGGTATTACATATATTGTTAGTAAATTGAGTAGATATACTCACAATCATGGTATTGAGCCATTGTGATGCGATCTCTAAATTGTTGAGATTCTCAATGGGCACAATTAATTTTGGTTTGTCTTATTGTGATTATCCTGCTATATTGAAAGGAATGCAACTACATTATTGATTCAAATGAGCAAAGCCTACTAATGATTATTATGTGTTTACTCTGGCTGGAGGAGCTATCTCTTGAAAGTCCTCAAAAAGACTTGCATAGCAAGGTTTACTATGGAGTCAGAGTTAATTGCCTTGGAGAAGGCATGAACTGAAGATGAATGGCTAAAGAACCTATTGGTTAATTTATTTAATTTACCTTTATATGCTAACATAGCTGGATCTATGTGTTTATTGTGATTGTCAGGCTGCCAAAGCTTGAGTAAAGAATTTATAATGAGAAAGTGCACCATATTGTGAGGTAGCTTATTGAGACCGGTATTTGTCCATGGACTTTGTGAGGTCATAAAAGAATTCTGCAAATTCTTTGACCATGCCACTAGCAAGAAGGCTAGTGAGAGAAGCATCGAGGGGGATAGGACTGATACCCAAATCATGACACTGTGATTGATACCCAACCTCTGTGATTGAAGATCCCATGAATGAGGTTTAATAGGAAACGAAGTCACAAGTGAAATGAGGTATGGTACTGTCAATTTATGTTTATTAACTATCTTGTTGAGAAGATTAGTGATGAGTCCATCCCTAGGGTGTAAGACAGTACAAGATGCAGAGTGATTAAGGATGAGCTTAAAGCTCTTAATGGATCCATAGTCCCTATCTGTTGGAATGGGGTGTTTCCTGCACACACTCTTGATGGATACCACCTATATGAGTGTGGAGGTGTTATCTGCTATGAGACTTGGGTAGGTCTCTAGAGCGCTCATGAAAGCCATTTTATGGTGTAATAACAAAAGATGCAAAGTGAGTAAGGATGAGTTTAAAAATCTTAACGGGTCCATAGTCCCTACTTGTTGGGATGGGGTGTTCTCTGCACACATTCTTGATGGACGCCACCTATGTGAGTGTAGAGGTGGTGCCGCCTTCTATGAGACTTTGGCAAGTCCCTAGAGCACTCATCAAGCCCAGAGGCGCATGGCCTGTATAAGGCGCCAACCCGCTATAGAACAACCCAATTTTATTTATTTGAATTAATTTAATTTTTTGTTTTTGGAGAAAGTTATGTGGATGATAAGTTTGTTTAACTTGTGGATTTGGTTAAAAGAGTTTAACTCTACCACGATTCATTAAGTTCCTACTTATTTATCCTAGGTGCGGTTAAAACTTTCGGGTACCACATCGATGCATGCTTTCAATCTCCTTTTATTCTAATGTTTGTAACATGTGAGGGATTGTTGTAATATTTGTTACAAACATTCATTTTTTTAGTCACTTGAAAATGTTTTATCATTTGATATTTTCTTCATGAGTTTTTATGAGAAATAAAAATCATCTTTAACCATTTTTGGTTTATAACCGTTTGTATTTATTACTTGGTTATGAGATATAACTTTTATGACCGTTTGTATTTATTACTTGGTTATGAGTTATTAAATAAAAATTAGTTTTAATTGATTTTTATAGTTTTGACAGTTAGTCTTTAACAACTTTTATTATAGTTTGACCTTTTGATTATTAACAAATGTTTCACCATTTTTTGGTGTCATTAACCCATTGATTTCTTTACCGTATTATAACCGTTTGGAGTTGATATGTTTTATTGAGAGATAGAAGAAAAAATCACTTATTTTCTATCTAAGGCTAAGGCTGTATAGTGTGTTGCAAAACACTTGTTTCATGGCATATGCTTTATTATTGGTTTTTCTACAAAATAATATTCTGAAGTCCCTCATCAACTTTGACAATTGGGTTGTTCTATTACTCTTCGTTATTTGGAAGTGCGTCCTTAACGAAGATAGACGCTATAGTCTAATCCTAGGAGGTTGCGTGTCAAAGGATCCGTTCGCACCGAGTTATATATTTCGGAAGGCACGAATCAACCTTTAAGGACAACGCTCTTGCGTGATTCTATAACATTGTGAGATCTTTTCATACTCTATTTTCATCTCTTGTATTTTATTTATTTTATTGTTAATATTCATATTGTAATTATTTTATATCAATGAGAATTTGTGCACCATCCAAAATTATTTCCAACAAAGAAAAATATTGGACTGCTTACCATTTCAAAGATCCGGAAATAAGCAGGAATAACCCTCGCCATATCTCCAATTGTATCAGCAAAGACACCCCCAATCGCTGAAAAAAAAAATCTTAAAATGCACCAATTTCTAGTACTTATATGTAAAAGCTGGGAGAGGCACTTTGGATTTAGTCCAGATGTCCAATAACTAATGCTCAATAGAACACGGTCGCACAGAAATAGGTCATCAAAAGGATCTGCTGTTTTATTCACCTGAGAAAGAACATCAAATTTGAGAAAAGATCAATATTTGAAGAATATAAACACTCTACTGGTTAGCACGTTCCAACAGTTTCTGACATTTAATTCTGAAACTTTGAGTTTGCTCCTTAGTTCTGCTCAAGAATCCATGAACTTTCCTAATCATATATATATATATAAAAGCCGAGTTTTGACGTAAGAAATGCTTAGAATTGTGACACGTGTCCTCCTAACTCCATCTCTCACATCTCTCTCTCTCTCTCTCTCTCTCTCCCTCTGCCTCAACTTAAATGTCTTAAACTAATTCTATGGTTTAAGACATTTAATTAATTGTGCTAACTCTCACTCTCCCATAATTTGTGTTTCAACCGTTTTTTTTTTTTTTTTCTCTCTCTCTCTCTCTTTCTCTCCCTCTATCTCCACTTAAATGTCTTAAACTAATTTTATGGTTTAAGACAATTAATTGTGCTAACTCTCACTCTCCCATAATTTGTGTTTCATTTTTTTAAAAAAATAAAAATAAAATAAAATTTTGTTGTGCTAACTCTCTCCGATAATTTGTGTTTCAACCATTTTTCTCTCTCTCTCTCTCTCCCTGTCCCTCTATCTCCACTTAATTGTCTTAAATCTCTCTCCCATAATTTGTGTTTCAATCGTTTTTTTTTTTTTTAATTAATTGTGCTAACTCTCACTCTCCCATAATCTCTCTCTCTCCCATCACGTCTCTCTCTCTCTCTCTCTCTCTCTCTTTCCCTCTATCTCAACTTAAATGTCTTAAACTAATTCTATGGTTTAAGACATTTAATTAATTGTGCTAACTCTCACTATCCCATAATTTGTGTTTCAACCGTTTTTTGTCTCTCCTTCTCTCTGCCTCTATCTCCACTTAAATGTCTTAAACTAATTCTATGGTTTAAGACAATTAATTGTGCTAACTCTCACTCTCCCATAATTTGTATTTCAATCGTTTTTTTTTTTAAAAAAAAAAAATTAATTGTGCTAACTCTCTCCCATAATTTGTGTTTCAACCGTTTTTTGTCTCTCTCTCTCTCTCCCTCTATCTCCACTTAATTCTCTTAAATCTCTCTCCCATAATTTGTGTTTCAATCGTTTTTTTTTTTAATTAATTGTGCTAACTCTCTCCCATAATTTATGTTTCAACCGTTTTTTTGTCTCTCTCTCTCCCTCTATCTCTACTTAATTGTCTTAAATCTCTCTCCCATAATTTTATATCTGAATTCTTTTTGTTTTTTTTTTAATTAATTGTGCTAATTCTCACTCTCCTATAATTTTCTTCACTTAAATATCTTAAATTTCTCTCTCTCTCTCCCATAATTTATGTTTGAACCAATTTTTTGATTTTTTATTTGTAATGCATAACAAAAGGTTTTCAAATTCTCTATTTCTCTATCTTTATTTAATTTCATTTTATCCTCTCTTGCTTTATGTCTGTATCTCAATGTGAGATATATTATTATATATATATTCATCATCATCATATATAAAAGCCGAGTTTTGGCTCAGAGAGAGTGTAGAATTGCGACACGTGTCCTGAACTCTTTTTTTTTTTTTTTTTTTCTTTTGGTCTTAACTCTCTCTCCCATAAATCCATAGGTCTCTCTCTCTCTCTCTCTCTCTCCCTCTATCTCCACTTAAATGTCTTAAATCTTTCTCTCTCCCATAATTTATGTTTGAACCAATCTTTTGATTTTTTATTTGTAATGCATTGAATTGTCTTAATGAAGAAAACAAAAGGTTTTCAAATTTTCTATTTCTCTCTCTATTTAATTTTCTTTTTATCTTCTCTTGCTTTATGTTTATATCTCAATATGAGACAGTTAAAATATATGAGTTTTATTTGTAATATATTTAATTGTTTTAATAAAGAAAACAAAAGGTTCCCAAATTCTCTTTCTCTCTCTGTTTATTTTTCTTTTTCTCTTCTCTTGCTTTCTATTTATATCTCAATGTTCATCTGTCAATTTCACACTCAAATCTGGAAAAAGACAAGACTACAAGAGAGAGGTAGAGAGAGTTTCTAATTGTTGTTTCTCAATGATTTCTTTTCTTTATTTTATTTTTTTGCAAGAACACTTCTTTTAAATTTTCTAATCGTTGTTTCTCAATGAAAAATTATACTATTCTCAATGAAGAATAGGATAGTTATTTTCAATTATATTAGTATTTTCATTTTATTCGTTTTTTTTTTTTAATCTTTATTTTCGGTGCTTATGTTCTTCCATTTTTGTTTTTGTCCCTTATATTTTTTTCTAATTTTTTTTTTCTTCTCTTACTTTCTATTTATATCTCAATGTTCCTTTGTAAATTTCACAATCAATTTAGAAAAAGATAAGAGAGAGAGAGAGAGAGATTTGCATTGTTGTTTCTCAATGAAAAATTATACTACAGTTCTTTTATATATATATATATTCCTAGAACAGTTCTTTTCAATTTTTCAATCGTTGTTTCTTAATGAAAAATTATACTACAGTGTTTTTTTTTTTTTCCCTTTTTTTATCTTTATTTTCGGTGCTTATGTTCTTCCATTTTTTTTGGTCCCTTATTTTTTTTTCTTCTAATTTATATATTATTTTTTATTCAAATGATTACTTTTCTTTGGTAAATTTTACATTGATCTCAAGAAATAGTAATGAGAGAAAGTTTCTTATCGTTATTTTTGGTTGATAATTTTTTAGTTTGTACATGTTGTTGTTCATTGAGTGATTTAATTTTTTTTATCTGTTTACATGCTTAATTAATGGATGACATTGGTTTTTAAGGTTTCATTGGAATCGAGAAACGTATATAGTAGAAAAAGACAATTCTTTCAATTATATTAAAATTTTATTTTTAGTTTTTTATTTTATCTTTATTTAATGTATTTATGTTCTTCCATTGTTATCCCTTAAATTTTCTACTAATTTATATATTATTTATTCAAATTGAATATTTTTCTTTTGTAAATTTCACATTGAATTAGGAAATGATAGTAAAAGAGTTTCCTATCATTATTTTTGGTACGGTGTATAATGCTTTTTTAGATTATGTCAATGTTCATTGTGTAGATTTTTTGGTCTTTGTTTTCCTGTATGTCTTAAAATTAATTTCATTTACTTTATATATGTGAAGGATGGTTGTTAAAAAAAAAAAAAAAAGTGGTTATGTTCTTCCATTTTTTTTCCCTTAAATTTTATACCAATTTATATATTATTTATTCAAATTGATTAGTTTTCTTTTGTAAATTTCATGTTGAATTAAGGGAAATGATAGTAAAAAAGTTTCCTATCATTATTTTTGGTACGATGTATAATTAGATTATGTCAATATTCCTGCCAATGTTTTTTATCTTTTTCATTTTTAAAAAGAAAAATTAAACTACCAACATTCTTTTGTTTACAAAATTGGTAAACATAACTGTAATCAAATATCAATATGCTCATATATTTTAGAACACTTCTTTATTTTTGTTAGTGTAATAGAAAAAATTTTCAAAAAAATTGTTTATGAGGAGAAAGTTCAACTTCTGAAAGACAAAAGTTTACCATAATGGATTGTGTAGTGGAGGAGAAGCGCTGTCATTGTTGGAATATAATGATTAATCAATCATTTTGTATAATTGATTAATCTACGTTTTTATTTTGAATTTTTTTTTTCTTTTTATTTCGTTTTAAACTACATATATGGGAACAATTAATATTTAATATGTTTCAGTTTATAAGAACTAAAATTTATGAATTTTTAAATTTATTAGATATGTATTGAGTAAAACTATGGTTTAAAATGATCTTATGAACATTAGTCATTTTTGGTAGCTAATTAGTTAATTAAGAGGAGAAAAAAAAATTGTTGTTGATAATCTTTTAAAGACTTTTTGAGTAAATTACAAAATAAAAATAAAAAAACCCGGCGCGTAGTGCGGGCTCTAAGCTAGTGAGAATAATATATCAGAAATGACTCCAGCGATTGCCCCAAATAAGAACAAAATAAAGTAAAAAGAGCTAAATGACCCAAATGATTTGCTAATAAAGCTTTGCTCCTGGGATCGAGGTTCACTAAAATTTTAGGTGTGGGGGTAAAAATTAAAAAGAACATTTTTTGGAGGGTAAAAAGTTAAATTTAGAGGGCCTATTTTATTAAAAAAAAAATTAAAAAAAAAAATTTGTTTTTAAAAAACATTATAATATAGAGGCATTTTTAAAATTTTTTCCCCCAAGCTTCAACGTGGTTCCGCCCATGCTTGCAATTCCCTTAATCGGCTGTTCATTTAAAATAAACGGCCTTGATTGAGCCACATGAGCACAAAAAATAAAAAAGCAAAAGAAGTTAAAAGGTGATTGGCCATTCCAAAGGATGCTTAGGGTGGGTCGACCATTCTCTCACCACCTAGCCATTTGAATTGGGGTGGTTGAGCACAAAAAAATAAAAAATAGAAGGCTTTAGAGTGCAGTTGTCCACCCTCGTACTTTTTGAGGGGTGGTTGGCCATCCTAAGGGGGTGCACCCCTTTAAAGGGAAAGAAGATGGTTGGCACTCTCTTGGCATAGTTGGCCAAAAGGGTGAGATTATGGCTCTTAT
This sequence comes from Corylus avellana, assembly GCF_965113065.1. Taxonomy (NCBI): domain Eukaryota; kingdom Viridiplantae; phylum Streptophyta; class Magnoliopsida; order Fagales; family Betulaceae; genus Corylus; species Corylus avellana. The sequence continues at coordinate 23,102,627 of NC_142493.1, forward strand.
TCTGTGGAAATCCCCACCAAAATTTCCTCAAGATTGCATTCAGCTCCATGCAGAAAACTTTGGGCAGCAAAAAAATGGACATAATATATGAAGGAATGGAATTGGCCACAGTTTTGATAAGGGTGGTCCTAGCTGCCTGAGAAAGTATTTTAGCTCTCCAACCTGAAACTTTGGACAAAATTTTATTTTTTAAGTCAGCAAAAGTAAGCTTTTTACTCTTATGAAAATAGAGAGGAATGCCAAGATATTTTGCCTTGGAGGGGATGAAGGAAAGGTTTAAGATGCTCTTCATAGCACTTGAATACCAACGCATGCACTAATTGCACTTGAAAATCCTATATTATCAGATCGGATCCCTCGATTCTGCATTTCTTCAAAAAGTTTAAGAGCTTCGGCAAACATATGATGTTGTGCATAGCCTGCAATCATAGCAGTCCAAGAGACAACATCTTCCTCAGTTAATCTTCTGAGAATTTGCAGGGCAGTATCATGTTTTCCAAGCTTAGCATACATATCTATGAGCACACAGGAGACGTACACATTGAGCTGAAAGCTAGTGTTCATGACTTGAGCATGAATCTGCTCTCCTAGATCAAGAGCTCCAGAAGAGGTACAGGTTCTCAGTATACTTGGATAAGTGAATTGATTAGGTATCATGCCTTCAATTTCATCTGTCTAAATATCTCAAATGAATCACTCAGATTACCTAACTGCCCATAAGCAACTAACATAACATTCCATAGGACCACATTTTTAGTCTCTGTTGTAAGGAAAAATTCATGGGCAGTATCTATATCATTAGGGCTGAGTGTTGGTTGGTAATGTCGGTTTTGGTAGAAAAATTTTATTTTCGCCTTCCAAACCAACAATGTCGGTAAAGTCAGTTATTTCACCGACTTATTCCGCCAAATTTTATTTTATTTTACATTTTGAACCGAATGGCGGTCGGTAAAGTCAATGTCGGTCAGAAGTCGGTAAAGTCGGTGTCGGCAATATCGGTATGTAGAAAAGTGGCAAATTTGTCGGCAAAGTCGGTCGAAAGTCTGTCGGTAAAGTCGGTTCGGTTAAAAAGCCTCTTCTGCCTACCGAACCGAAAAATTCGGAATAAAAAAAATCATGCCGCCTACGTCCTCCATCTAGTCGGTAATGGTTGGTGTCAGCCGAAATCAGTCGAAAGTCGGTTAATCGGTAATTTGCTTAGCCCTACCTATATCTGAGCACTTCACATAAAGATCCAGTAGAGCACCTTCAAGAATAATATCTGAAGACATTCCAGATTTTATTGCATATGGGTGGATTTGCCTCCCTGTATGGAGAGCTCTAACAGATGCACTGGCACTCAACAAACTTGCAACTGTAACACAATCTGGTTTCAAGCAATCAAACAGCATTTTCTTAAACAATTCTAGAGCTCTATCACAAAATCCATACTAAGCTAGCCCTGAGATGAGGGAATTATATGAAACCCTGTCCCTATATCGCATTGTGCAGAAAATGTGGTCAGCAGATGTCAAGTTTCCTGAGCGGAAATACAATGTCACAAGAGCATTGCACACCTACATCTCAGAAGACAACCCCCCCTTAAAAACAAGGCCATGAAGCTGCTCTCCTACATCAAACAACTCTATCTTGGTGCAAGCATTTAGAACGTTTGAAAACATATAAGCATAATGTTATTGTGCACTAAAATATTGACATGTCAGATTTAAGACGTCACCAAATTGGTGCCGTGTCATGTAAGGTAACACGTCATTAAAATGAGTAATTATTTACAGTTTTTTTTTGCTCGCCATATTTATTTTTTGAATTTCTTAGGGCATTATACCCGAATTTTGGAGTTGCCATACCTGATATACGAGTTGCACATCTAATATACTAGCTATCCATTGATCTATCAAAAGAACTATCAATCTTCCATCTACTATCAATCTTCCTGTATGGAGAGCTCTAACAGATGCACTGGCACTCAACAAACTTGCAACTGTAACACAATCTGGTTTCAAGCAATCAAACTGCATTTTCTTAAACAATTCTAGAGCTCTATCACAAAATCCACACTAAGCTAGCCCTGAGATGAGGGAATTATATGAAACCATGTCCCTGTATCGCATTGTGCAGAAAATGTGGTCAGCAGATATCAAGTTTCCTGAGCGGGAATACAATGTCACAAGAGCATTGCACACGTACATCTCAGAAGACAACCCCCCCTTAAAAACAAGGCCATGAAGCTGCTTTCGTACATCAAACAACTCTATCTTGGTGCAGGCATTTAGAACATTTGAAAACATATAAGCATAATGTTATTGTGCACTAAAATATTGACGTGTCAGATTTAAGACGTCACCAAATTGGTGACGTGTCATGTAAGGTAACACGTCACTAAAATGAGTAATTATTTACATTTTTTTGTTTTTTGCTCACCATATTTATTTTTTGAATTTCTTGGGGCATTATACCCGAATTTTGGAATTGCCATACCTGATATACGAGTTACACATCTGATATACGAGTTACACATCTAATATACTAGCTATCCATTGATCCATCAAAAGAACTATCAATCTTCCATCTACTATCACAAAATAATCCAAAACAAAATAACATGTTTCAACAAACATTCGAACTATCTCTATTATCACAAATAGATCGAACTATACATCAACAAAACATATAAAATATACAAGTTCACTAATACAAGAGCCAAACACTTGCTTAATCCGAGTCGACACCATCATGACTGACCGACTTCTCTGCGCTAACTGCAAATGATAAAACAAACAATCAGCAAACATAATAGAAACTTATCAAACATGAAACATGATGGCATTGAGCAACATCAAGATAAAAAAAGGTCATCATACTTAACAAATTCCTTAGTTTATATCTATAATTTATTTTTCTCTTTGAATATTTATTCTACGCCTCCAACATGTATTGATGGTCAAAGAAAATGGACATCACGTTCCACAAGGACCATTTGGTCCATTTCGTGCTATGTTGTGATAACCAACGAAGAATAACCAATATTAACAAGAGTTGCAATATCATTCCAAATTTCAATGATAATCAACACAAAAACCCAAACACAAATATAGTGGTGCAGATGATATACGTACGATTATGCTGAACCACGTGAACAATGTGTTGCTAAGCGGGACTTTTGTACAAATTGGTTCCCATGTTGGCTTTCAATGTGATTGTCGTCCTCATCTTCTACTCTTACGCCCCCTACACATATTATGTTGGTAATGTGTTATACACATGCATATGTGGCAGAAAGATACACACAAAGTGTGATTATCAAACAATTACTAACTGTTAAAATGATCGACATAGAATATGATCGTGTTAACAAAAGAGAAACAAAAACAAAAGAATATAGTGTTACTTGATCCACTCTCTATTAAGGATCTCACCATCACACGGACTAAGGACTCTGTGTCTGGCAGATCCCTAAGTTGAGTCACCATGGGCTCGGAGCTCACCTGCATCATGGCCTCAAGCTGGCGAAAACGGGCCTCATACATGGCATCTTTTGCTGCCATTTGAGCATCTTTTGCTACAATCTACGCCGCCATCTGAGCATCTTTTGCAGCAATCTGCTCTCGTTGTGCAGCCAACAGTACATCCATCTGTGCCCTGTGCTGTTCCCTTTCAGCTTCAAGTGCTCTTTCAATCATTTGTGAGATTGTCGAGTTCCCAGGGTTTTGTGAGTGTGCGGGTGTTGGTGTATAATATGAATGGATGGTGCCGCGCACCAGTAGAATCCCTGGTCCAATCCCTCGAATTCGGCCAGCATATTCAGGCTTATTGTTGTGCGGTTGGGCATATGCGTTGTTCGGTGCCCACCGTACCATCCCCTGGGTCATGCTTGACAATGCCGCAAAGTCAGTGGTTTTAGCTCCTACATCATCTCCTGTAGGTTACATTAAAAGTTTGTGCATTATCTAATTGTTAGTCATAAATAAGTCATCACACACATAGTAATCAAGATAAGGTGTAAGTAGCATACAACTCTCTCCATAACCAACTAATTTGGAAAGCTACTATCTTTCTTTTTGTGGGTCTTGATGTAATTCTGCGCTCGCGTAAGAGCCGCGCCCTTAGTTACTGTCTACAGGAAAAAGAAAACATAAACAGATGTTTAGATATATATTAAAATGTTTACATCTATATATATAGGGTAAATGACACACATACGTCCTCATGTGACACCTTAGCGAAGCTCTTAAACCCGGTGTAGTGTGGCGTTTTATTCAATGATCATAATCCCTTCATATGCACAGCATACTCCTACACAATTTACATTATTAATATATGAGCCCTAACACAATTACAATTAATAAAACTAAACAAATAAAATATAACTCGTGACCTACTTGATTAGTGCAATCACACCATTTCCCCAACAATATTTCCAAGTCTACGGGGTCGTACTTAGATATGTTTTGCCCGAGTCTCACCCTCACGGTCGCAAGAGTATCGCCCGGCTGAATGTTAAGTGCAAGTTTTAATTTATGTCTCCAATTCTTCAGCTTAACGCCCATATCTCTGAACGCGTCCTGTTTTATGGTCATGATATTGCACTCAGGCGGGACATAGAAGTGCACCTATATAAGTTCAAAAATAAGAAATTATTGTAGTTAGGCGTATATTTCATGCATCGGTGGCGTTTTACAAAATAAAATACACATGCTACCATAAATATAATAACATCTAATTTAAACATACCATCAAGGCATTCCATGAATAACATTTTTATGAATTTTAATGAAGAGTTTGAGACTAGAAGAACATTTTTACACGTCAAGTTATTTATATTAGTTTTACTATAGTCCAATTTAATGATATTCTTATGCCATTCTTAGGAAAAGTTCATCATAAATTATAAATTCTGTTGGGGAGAGAAACACTAAGGGAGTTAAACAAGAGTAAATTAATATACATGCTAGGATACCACTTCTAGCCCCAAAGCCTATGCTAATGAGCTTGAGTTCACTTAGGTATATTAACTGCTCTTTGTTTTTTTTTTTATACTTTGTCAATGTGGGACACAAACCTCACAAGTGTGTGCAAAACAAATCTTCCCTCACTTGTGAGTCTCTTTCACATTGACCAAACTCCACAACACACAAGAGTGTCACGAGACTCCAAGAGAAAACCACTATTTTTATTGGAGTCAAACCAAACGCGTCGAGCGGAGACACTCGTATTAGTAGTAGCGGAAGCTAACCATGTGCTCTGAAACCAATTATTGGGGAGACAAACACCAAGGGAGTCAAACAAGAGTAACTTAATATACATATTAGGATACCACTTCTAGCCCAAAAGCCTAAGCTAATGGGCTTGGGTCCACTTTAGTATATTAGTTACTCTTTCTATTTATATTTTATCAATGTGAGTAGTACTTATCCAAATTCGTCGGACGACGACATCACCTATATGGACATAGCCCTTGAGTTTTCCTGTACCGCCTCAAAAATTAATTAACTGGTAATTAACTCCATGATTCATCTCACAGCCTAATCCCTCATGGAAAAAGACTTAGGGATCTCTACTCCTCAGAAAGAGAGGATACTAAGCAGCGAAAACATCAAGATTCTATGAACATTAATTGTTACAACCAGAGCATCTACCAAGGAACATCAAAGTAGCTGAAATTACACTATACAAGTCATCATCTTTACAAGGGACTCATGCTATACCTTAATATGCAAGCATGCATAAAAGCTCTTAAGTCTACAATATCACTCAAAAGTACTAGTTACCATGAGCATCCGCCTAATCTCACAATAAGTCCTTAAGCGTTACTCGGATCAAGTCCTCCACAATAACTGGATGCTTCGTGGTGTCCATCTTCTACTAAACTATCTATAACAACATGGTTGTACATATGGAGAAAAAAGGGGAAAAAAATATAAGGGTAAGTCCGACGACTTAGTGAGTATAAATGCATATGAAGTAGCCGTCATTAAATGGTGAACTCAGTCATTTATAAAGCACATGCAGCATTATGAGTTGCCAGTTTATCATGTACATTTATGGAATATAGATATAATATATGCTGTAATATGAGGATCTTGTCATAATTCAACAGTATGGTCTACCCGAGATATTACCCCTTCTTTGCAGGGTTGGCGCTGTCCCAATGGACTTGTAATACAACACTAGTGCCACGAATATTGTACGCTACCATTCACCATTAGCAGCCCGACCAAGTCCAACCACTGGTGGCCCACGCTACTAGTGATGTACGTCCTGTAATAACCAACTATTTGGCAATGGTTGCGCCGGTCACGAAAACCACTGAATCCAAGGCCCACGCACACACACACACATGACCATAAAGTTAACCTGTATAATAAGCTCATAGCCGTTATCCCACACATACCGGTGTACCATGTCATATGATGCAATTAATCTTACCCGTCTTTTATATGCATGGTTTTACAAGTCTCATCATTATCTTGTTAATCAACATACGTTTTCACTAAAGAGAGTTCACAGTAGTTTCAAAATGTATTTCATGAGAGTTAAAAAATATGCATGTTTGATATATATATATATAAAATAATCGTGCAATGAGAAAAAAGTAACAACAAGCATCTATGTGAATTTGTACTCACCCGGGTTGTAAGGCTCCTCCATAAAATCCCATTGAGGCTCCATAACCTCGAATACTAAGAAAAGACCTATCATTAGTTCTAAATCCAACTAAAGCAAACCTAGAATAGAAAAACAGGAGTTATCAAACGACTGGCTAAAATGGCGTTCTCTAGAACGCTTCAAGTTGTACATCCGGGTTTATGGCCATACATTTGGCCAGAAGGTTTAGGTAGAACCTCATTTGTTCCAAACGTCCTCCCAAACTGGTTTCAAAGCTACCTGGAGGATTTCTAGGACCTCCTATTTCAAAATAAAATCTCAATATAAAAGGAAATATTTCAAACAAGAATCAAACGTTAACCCATGCTTAAACCAAGATTAAGGGCTACAACATAACTAGAAGCTCAAAACTACCAACTAAGCTAACTATGAAAAGCACTTAAATAGCATAACAACTAAGTAACAAGCTAGGCTTTAGAATATTACCTCCTTGAAGCGAAACCTCCAAGAATCACCCCTCCTTCTCGAAGAACTCACAAAACTTACAAAGACACTCACACAGGTGTTCCAGAGGTTTTAGGGGTGAGAATGGGGAGTAATGGACGAGTAAGGGTGGGGTATTTATAGGTGATAAAAAGTTGAGGGTACTACAGGCTGTTCTGAAAAGTAGTGTACGTATGGTACTATAGGGGCGTATATACGGTATTGTTTATCCAGCGGACCAAAGGCTGCATCGTATGTTTGGGTATTATTTAGAGTTTATCCAAAAGCCAGCGTACGTAAAGTGGTCCCCCTACGTACATCCTCACTAAAGACAAGAGCGTGCGTACAGTGGTCCCCCTGTGTACGTCCTCACTAATGACAAGAGTGTACATACGGTGGTCCCTTTGCGTATGTACGGTCAGAAAGTCTAAAATTTCCAAAATGCCCTTCCACCTTTTCCTAATGACCCAAAACCCAAATTTGCCCTCTAACTAAGCTACCTAAGCTTAGTTAATTATTTGGGTCACTACATTTCCGGCCAAGATATTAGTTGTATCCAACGCTTCTACCACTTAATCGGATCTAGCTTTTCAGCACGCCCGTCTTAGGTTCGATGTTGGTGGCTCTTTCTCGATGAAGGGTTTCTCAACCATCAGCTTCTCCAATCTCTTTTATCGTTGGCTTGTGGAAGTTGTGGGACTAGGGAATGTTAACATTTTATGGGAAATGATTGAAAGTTGTGAACTCGATGGCTCGTTTGGGTGTAAAATTTTTTTGTATTATTTTTTATTGTATTCAAAATTATAAATACTGAGATTTTTTTTTTAAAAAAGAAATTATGCTTGGATAGTTTAGAAAATGTTACACCTAAGTCTATGCTAGGGTCATTGGGCCTATTAATCAAGCCCATAGCCCATTGATCCGAGTTGAAGCCCAGGACATTCATACGGGCTTACAAAGAAGAAACCCAATTACGGAAGGTCAAATACGATGTCACTTCACCAAACTCACATTCTCGGGAGATCTTGCTCACTCGACGAGCATCATTTAATGAATCTACGATATACACAATACATAGATGAGGCAGTTATAGACAAGATATGCATCGATCATGCTAATAGCTTGAATATGGCTTAATTATCGGGCCAATTAAGGCCCACACTTAAATACCACCGACGGTTATGTGTTATTCTTTGAATCACGTCAGTCACGGTAACCGCTGCATACAACCATTCTCGGAATTATGTCAATAGTGAGAACGGTCTCTCATCAACCATAACGGTTAGGGAACTAGAATATTAACTCCTCCGTCCATTATGCCCGGGTCTCGGATCCTCCTCCCAGTCATCACCATCATCCTTATGAGACCTATCTATAAATGGCTCATAGGTAATAGAAACAGGTACATGATTCATAATCTATTAAGCTCTACACTGAGTTTACACAGACACTAACTTAAGCATCAGATGAGGTATGCGGCGGCCACCATCCGGTGCATCCTCTTAACAAGTGTTGTTATATTGCAGGAAAGAAGGAAAGCACTAGCTCAATATTACTGATCTGCCCTTGGGTCCACCATACCGGAAACTGTACCAACAGAAAATATGAAGAATAATTAGAAAAGATGTTTGGAAACATAAATTAAATTGAATTTATTTGAAAAAAAAAACTAAAAATAATTAAAAAAATCTATGAATTTTAAAATAAATAAAAAATTGGAAAAAAAAAAAAAAACTGGGGTGGTTTTTGAACCATCCCTTGAGGGTGGCAGAGGGTGGCTCTATCACCCTTGAAACTAATGACATTAGTGAGAAGGGGCTGGATCGGCCACCCCCGAAACTAATAGGGGTGGCCGAGCCACCCACAGGCGCTGTTAGGGGGTGGTTGCCCAACCCCATTAATGAGATGGGGGTGGCCGAGCCACCCCAGGAAACTGCTCGGGGATGGCTCAACCACCCCCATTAAATTTTAGGACCGGCACCCCTAGGGTTTTAATTTTTAATTTTTAATTTTTTTTGAGTTGGGTTAAAAAAAAAATTAGAGTTGGGCATAAAAAACACCCGAACATAAACTCAAAACATAGTAAAAAAGAAACTCAAAATAAAATTATCACCCAAACGAGCCATGTTTTTTGCTTTTGGGTCTGTTTCCATCAAGGGGAACGTGTGTGTTATTGTAAGTAGTGAGAACAGCATAACTAGGGGTCTCCCAATTCACAAATGATTTAGGGGTGAAAAGGCGGTTATGGTTAGTAGTTATTGGCTAAAACCGCTAACGGTAACCGCCTAGGTGGTTAGTAAAATTCACTAACCGCTTCCGCTAACCGCCTAGGCAATTAACCAGAGATTAGTGGTTAATAACCCTAATAACCATTAACTGCTTTAATTTTTTTTTTTTTTTTGATATTTTAAAAACATATGAAAAAACCAAAATGACGTCGTTTCTATGGTAATACAAGAATACCCTACTACATATGACATTGTTTCTATATATATTTAAACATATAAACGATACCATTTCATGTAGTTTTATGTATATTTTTATATATAAATATAATATATATAAAAAATTACCTGGCTAAAATTACAGAGTTGGGTTTATCTGGTAATTCTCTCTCTAGTGCGATCTCACCGTATTTTCTCTCCAATTGAACCGAGTTAATCTCTTTGCAACTTCAGGAGAATTGTTTCAGTACTAGAGCAACTCCACCAGAAATAGGCCTATTGGCAAAGCTCCAATTTATTTATCTATTTAATAATTCGCTTCTGGGTCAATTCCATCTGATGTTAGGAACTTGAAAGAATTGCCAGAAATAGACCTTTCACAAAACCAGCTCTTTAAGAATCTAAAACCCTTACACCGAAACTAATCATCCTCGACACAAAGGCCAGGATAAAAATCATCACCCCAAATATCACGCATGAAAGTAGATCTATGGAGAAGTCAAAACCTTATTAAAAAAAAAAACAATAAAAACACAATAAAAAAGCCAGCAAACAGCTACAACAGCTGGGGCGAGGGAGGCGAAGCGCATAGGCTAGCGCATGGTGGATGAGATGGAGCCGTTTTGTGCCCATGAGCAGCTAAGGAACGGGGGAGCACGGTGGGCCGATGCGTGGCTGAGCGTAGGGCTGGGCAAAAACCCGCCCAACCCGACGACCCGGCCCGCCCTGCCCCGGCCCGTGCGGGTATAATGTGTTTTTTCGCGGGTTCGGGTTGAAAATATTCAACCCGTGCGGGGCGGGGCGGGTTTCGGGTTTAGTAATATTTTTTATGCGGGTACCCGACCCGCCCCGCCCCGCCCCGCTCCTAAAACACTAAAAAAAACATAGAAAACCCTAGAGAGTAGAGACCCATCAGCCTTTCTCCCCTTCTCCCTTTCACACTTTCACGATTCACCCAGACTCCTTTCACTCCAGCAGCGCCGTCGACTACCTCTCTCCCGTCGAACCCATCTCCTTCCCCGGCGTCCCCGCACCGCAAGACCGTCGACCGCACCTCTCGATCTCCCATCAGACGGTCGGACCCATCTCACTCCCCGCATCGCACGACTGCATCTCGCAATCTCTCACTCTCGCCTCTCGATCTCAGATCAGAAGGGTACTCTCTCTCTCTCTCTCTCTCTCTCTCTTTTCTGTTTGGTTCTTGGGAAAGATTAAAAGAAAATATCACTTGCTTTTTATTCCATTTTCCTCTATTTTGATTATGTTAAGTTGTTTGATAATACAATCAAAATGTCTATTTGTAGGCCATATATACAGATGTGCAACATACAAAATAAAAATCCCATGATAATGACATGATTAAATGATCAGATTTTGCTATCATCTATAAGGAAATGATACAATTTAAATATAGAAAGAAATTCTATGATTTCTAAATTCATTAACAAATAATATGTTGGAGTTCAACTAGACGGGCATGAGTCGCGTGCATGACTGGCCTCCACTAAATAATTTTAACCCTCAATAATTAGTATAAGATAATAACTTTTAGAGCATTATTCTCTTAAGCATATATATATATATATAAATTCAATGGCTGCTACACGTTTATATCTAAAAAATGATGCTTCACATATTTTATTATTTCTAATTAATTTGTTTACATCAACCAGAGATTTTGTTAGTTCATTTAATAGACGCTAGAGTATTAAAAGAGTAAGAATTATTCTAAGAGTTTTCAATTCAATCGAAATCAGTGTTTAATTCAAAACAAATGAGAAAATATTATATATAATTTTATGAGACTTCACATGCAATCTGTGCACTTCGCTTAAAGAAAACAGGCTATATATTTTACACCGAAATAAACACATTTCATTGGATTATGCAGTATTGGTTTGTTATGTTGGGTCTGATTATGTTGGGTCTGATTATGCAGTATTGGTTTGTTTGTTTTTTTTTTTTTTCCACTTATTGTAGGCTCATGGATGGTCATTCAAGTAGTGCTGTTGGTTCTAGTTCTGTATCATCTATTCCTAACCCTAGTTCAACTCTCCCACCAAAACCTTTAAAATCTGAACAAACATCAGTGGTGTGGGAACATTTTACCAAGTTAGAGGGGGGTGATCCTAAGGATCCTAAATCACAATGCAAGTATTGTAACAAATTGTTTAGTTGTCACACTAGAAAGCATGGTACAAATTCCATGCTTGGGCATTTGAGGAATACTTGCAAAAAATATCCCGGTAGGTTTGATAAAGAGGATAAGTCACAATCAAAGTTAAGTTTTGAGGGTAAGAGGGAGGGCCAAATGGGAGTGGGAGAAGGATCTGTGGGTAATTTGGTGATTACTAAATACAATGCTGCGAAAATAAGGGACGCAATTGCTAAGATGATAATTAAGGATGAGTTGCCATTTAGGTTTGTGGAAGGTGAAGGGTTTCGGGATTTCATGAATATAGTTGAGCCTAGGTTTTCAATTCATTCTCGTTATACTGTGATGAAGGATTGTGTTAAGCTTTTTTTGTCTGAGAAGGAAAAGTTGAGGGCAATGTTTATGACAACTGGGGTTCGGGTTTGTCTTACCACTGATACATGGACTTCAATTCAAAACCTTAATTACATGGTAATCACCTCTCATTTTGTTGATAGTGATTGGAACTTACACAAAAGAATTATAAACTTTTGTTTAATTCCTAATCACAAAGCTGATACCATTGGGGAGAAGATTTTGTTGTGTATGCATGAGTGGGGTATTCATAACATTTTCACTATCACAGTTGACAATGCTTCTACCAATGATGGTGCTTTGGAGTTTGTGAAAAAGAGAACTAGTAATAAGGAGGGCACCATATTAGAGAGTTAGTTTATGCATATCAGGTGTTGTGCACACATACTAAATCTTATTGTGACTGATGGTTTGAAAGAGGTTGATGAGTCCATTGTGAGGGTTAGAAGTGCGGTGAAGTATGTAAAGTCTTCACCTGCAAGATTTGAGAAGTTTAAGGCTTGTATTGAAAGAGAACAAGTTGATTTCAAGGGTTTGTTGTGTCTTGATGTTCCCACTAGATGGAACTCTACATATTTGATGTTGGAAGGTGCTGAAAAATGTCGAGCTGCTTTCCAACTTATGGAAGAGCTTGATAAGTACTTTAAGCCTACATTGACCGAGGAAAAAAATGAGAAAAAGGGTTTAGGACCTCCTACTTGTGCTGATTGGAGTCGTATTAAGATTTTTCTCAAGTTTCTCAAACTTTTTTATGATGCAACAATTCGAATTTCGGGGTCTTTGTATTGTACTTCTAATATGTACTTTCAAGAAATTTGTGGCATTCAAATGCATTTACAAGAGTATATTGATAATGGTGATTATGTATTGAGTGCTATGGCGGAGAAAATGATGACGAAGTACAATAAATATTGGGGGGATCTTGAGAACAATGATAGGGTTAACTTGATGATGTTTATTGCGGTTATACTTGATCCACGAACCAAATTGGTGTCTTTAGAATATTGGTTCAAAGATGTTCTTGGTGTTGATAGGTGTAATGAAATGAAGAAAAAATTGAAGTCAATCCTTAACAAATTATATGATCACTACAACGCCGGAGAGAGTTCATCTCAAGTTCTACATAGTAGTGGATTGCCTCAAGGTTCCTCAATGAAAATAGAAGAAAGTGAGAATGCTAACCTCTACTTCATGAATAGATTTCATAAGTACCTAACTTCTAAAAGTGATATTGAAAATAAATCGGAGATGGATCGATATTTGATGGAGGATGTTGAAAAAGCGAATGCGAATTTTGATATTTTAAATTGGTGGAAGGTGAACTCAACCAAATTCCCAATAGTTGCCAAAATAGCACGAGATGTGTTGGCTATTCCCATTACAACAGTTGCTTCAGAGTCGGCTTTTAGCACCGGAGGACGTGTGTTGGATCCTTTTCGAAGTTCATTGGCCCCAAGTACGGTTGAAGCATTGATATGTGCACAAAATTGGTTAAGATCAAAGCCCCTAAGTTCTGACTTAGATATGGTTGATGATGCTGAAAGTTATAAGCTCGATTCAGGTCAATTTTTTCATCATTTATTTATTTTAGTTTGATTAATATATTTTGCTATTTACAAATTTCATTTATCGGTTTCAATTAATATTGTAATGTTTTTTTTTTTTTTTTTTTTTTTTCATTCTTTGTAGAAGTAACTTTGAAGAACATCAGCATTTTACTTGAGGATGATTAGTGACTTGAAGCTGAAGATGCATTTTGGACTTGAAGTTGAAGTTACATTTTGGATGATTAGTCATTTTACTTTAAGTTGCATTTTGTTGGGTTTTGTTGCTTTAAATTTGAAGTAATTAATTTTTGTTGTTGCTTTGATGTAACTATAAACTATGGGTGTTAAGTAATTTTTTGGTTTATTTTTTTCCTCTATCTTTTTGAATTTACTTGAGGATGATTAGTGACTTGAAGTTGAAGTTGAAGTTGCATTCTAGACTTGAAGTTGAAGTTGAAGTTGCATTTTAGATGATTAGTCATTTTACTTTAAGTTGGATTTTGTTGGGTTTTGTTGCTTTTAGTTTGAAGTAAAGAATTTTTGTTGTTGCTTTGATGTAACTATAAATTATGGGTGTTGAGTAATTTTTTGATTTGTTTTTTCTTCATCTTTTTTAAGTTACTTGAGAAAGATTAGTGACTTCATTGACTTGAAGTTGCATTATGGTCTTGAAATTGAAGTTGTAATATGGATGATTAGTCATTTTACTTGAAGTTGCATTTTGTTGCTTTTAGTTTGAAGTAATGAATTTTTGTTATTGCTTTGATGTAATTATAAACTATGGGTGTTAAGTAATTTTTTGGTTTTTTTTTTCCTCATCTTTTTGATAAACAAAAAAAAAAGCTAATCATATTTTTATGAAACCCAAAATATCATTTTTATGAAAGATTAAAAGCCCCCAAAAAAAGCCAACAAAAAGCCAAAATATCATTTTTAGGCTTAGACCCAACAAAAAGCCCATATTCTGGTTTAAAAATAATAGAAAAAGCCCATATAGGAGTGGCCTTTTGGGCTTAGTCCAAAAAATTGAATAAAAAAATTTACAAAAAATGTCATACCAAGAAACCCGACCCGACCCGCAGGACCCGCAATTATTAAACCCGCACCGCAAATACCCGACCCGCGCGGATTTTGGGCATTGGGCTCGGGTGGCGGGTCAAAAAAATCCAAACCCGCAATATGCGGGTCGGGTGGGGAAAACCCCAAAACCCGCCCCGCCCCGACCCGTGCCCAGCCCTAGCTGAGCGAAACCAGTTGAGGAGACTAGATCTAGATTTTGAAAAACTAGATTTAAAGCCCAACTGATTCTGAGGAGGTGAAGAGCGGCACAACAAGGTGGAGGGCAGAAGGAGGCAGTGCAGCATAAGCAAAGGGATAGCTGGAGCAATTGGAATGGTCGGAAAAAACCAAAAAAATAAACTGAAGAAAAAAAATTAAAAAAAAAAAAAAAAAAAAAAAAAGAAGAAGAAGAAGAAAAAAAACAATAAGGGGGGGAGGAAAGAAAAGGGGAGTAGGGGGGAGGGGAAAGGAGGAAGGAGCAAGAGCTCCTCCCTCCTCCCATAGGTTTTTTCTCTCTAAATTTTCTTTCTAGCCGGCTTTTACTTGTTGGCACATTGGAAATAGATAGAATATTACTATTTATGCTAGCATATTTATAATTGTTAGGTTTTAGTTTAACCTAATTTAATGATATTTCTTGTAATTCTTTTGTTCTTTAAAACTTTGGGGAATATCACTTAGGTTTTCAGGGGTTTTGAAAGTGTTCCCTGTTTTCCCATGAGAAGACTCGTCAAGACGGGCTCGTGATGGTACCTGACAAAGTGCTCTTTGTTTTCCGGTCACGAACCCCGTCAGGACGGGACATGTAACGGGACTGAGCTTGGAAGTTTCTATTTCCTCGTCAGAAGGTGTGTCAGATGGACATGTAATAGGAAGCTACTGTTTCCTCGTTAGAAACCTCACCAGGACGGGACATGTAACAGGAAATTATTGTTTCCTTGTCAGAAGGTGCGTCAGGACGGGCATGTAACGGGAGGCTACTCTTTCCTCGTCAGGATGAAACATGTAACGGGACTAATGTTGGACTCCCTATTTTCTTGTCAGATGGAGCGTTAGGATGTGACATGTGACATGGATGAGACGTTTGTTCTTCCCGTGATGATGACACTCCTTTCTCGTTAAGACGTGAATTTTCTAGATCTACAGTTTTTTTCTTCTCGTCTTAATGAGAAATGAGTCCCGTTAGGACATGAAGAGTAAAATATCCTTCCTATAAAAGAATTTTCTTGTCACTGTTCACTGTAGACTTTTTGGAAGGATTTTTCTTTGTACAGTCTCAACAGTTTTCTTTGAGCAATGTGTCTCGAGAGTGTTTGTTCAGGTGAGGACGTGATAAAGCTTCGGGTTCTCCTTTGCTCTTGATTGGCATTTTGCCTGCTTGTTCATCTACACAAAGATCATTGGTTTGTTTGCTTTAAGAAAGAAGTTTACTGAAGGGTCGGTGAGGAAATGCATTCCGTGAAGATGGCCAGGATGGAGACAAGCTAGGAAGCTTGTTGTTCTTACTAAGTCTAACACCTAGAGCTTGGTATAAGAGACTCATCTCACATGGGTTCACTTGTGGAACAGCAAATTGTACTCTGTTCATTCGAAAGAAGGGAAATGATATGTTGATTGCTCAAATCTATGTGGACGACATAGTGTTTGGTGCTACAGTTGACTCTTACTCTCACATTTTTGCTGAGAAAATGAAGAAAATGTTTGAAATAAGTATGATTGGAGAGTAGTCATATTTCCTGGTCTACAAGTTCAACAATCAAACCTTGGAATGTTTGTCTCTCAGGCCAAGTATGCTAAGGAGCTTATGAAAAAAGTTGGCCTTAATGGAAAAAGTCACGTTCAGACTTCTATGAGCATCAATGTGAAACTTTTAGTAGATCTTACTAGAAAAATTGTTGATCAAAAACTCTATAGAAGTATGATCGGGAGTCTTTTGTGCCTCTCTGCGAGCAGACCTGACATCTCTTTCAGTGTTTGTGTGTGTACTCAATTTCAAGCCAATCCTAAAGAACCACATTTAACAGCTGTTAAAAGCAGCATCTGATATGTAAATGGTACTGTGAATCATGTGATTTGGTATTCCAGGAACACCAACCTAAACTTGGCAGGATACTCCAATGTTGATTGGGCAGGATGTGCTGATGACAGGAAGAGTACCTTTGGTGGATATTTCTATATGCGAACAAATCTTGTGGCTTGGCTGAGCAAGAAACAAAACTCTATCTCTCTTCACTGCAGAAGCTGAATACATTGCTGCTAAGCGTTGTTGCACATAGCTCTTGTGGATGAAAAAACTTCTGTTGGACTATGGTCTTGATCAAGAGAAGATGGTGGTGTTATGTAATAATCAAAGTGCAATTAGTATTTCTAAGAATCCAGTACAACACTTTCATACCAAACACATTGACATCAGGTATCATTTCATTCATGATTTGGTTGAGACTAATGTTATCAATCTTGATCATGTGGTTACAGAACGGCAATTGGCAGACCTATTCACTAAACCACTGGATGTGTCTCAGTTTGAATTTCTTCACTCTGCAATTGGTATTTGTGAACAGCTTGAAATGGTTTAAATGGGATTCAAGGAAGGTCAATGTTGTGCTTTGTGAATATTCTTGTTTTCCGTTGTATTTTGTTTTTGTTTGCATTTTGTTTGTCTTGTTGGGATCTTTTGCTCTCTTGTTTTAACCTGAGGAGGTATGTTTGATGTATTCTCTTATGGATGTATTTTCAATGTTCACAAGTTAGAATCCGTGGTTTGATTATAAGGTCTGAACAATCTTAACACTTTCTCTGGTTTTCACTGAGTGATTCCTCTCTTATTTTCCTTACTCTAAATTGGTTTGTAATAACAAGTTTCTGTGACCTAAATCTTTCTAAAGCATGTTCAGTGGAACCTCGTGTGTCTCAGGATAAGGATGAGGTACATGTTTTTGTCGACTTCATCTATCCTTTAAATGTCTTTCTGTGTTTTTGACAAATTGACCCTACAAGTTTTACTTGTCTCTAAGAGTGTTCATGGCATCACCTCTTTCAATGACAAGAATTTTTTTTTTTTATCAAAGATCAGTGCTACTTTTTAATGTGTCCTAATGTTGACCTACTTTTTCATCCTTACAGAGAAAAAAAAAAAAATAGTTTCTACGCATTGTGGTAAAAGGTGAAATACTCAAGGTATTGTGAATTCTTATTAACTCTTGGAAAATTGAGGAGGAATGGGTGTGTGGCCTTCTATTGATCAATAAAGGGGTTTGACTTTTGCAAAATCTGATTTTGTTTGAAGATATGTCTTGTCCTTAGCTGCATACCATATAATTGTCTCTAAGAGCATTGATTGTATAGCTTTGAACATGTGTTATCTTGATATGGTGGTTTGGGTTCTCTTGTTTTCACAATACGAGTACGAGCTGTTTTCAAGTCAAAATCACTTGTGTGTTGATTGTTCACAAAATGTTGACGTCTTTTCTTAATTCATACCTATGGTTATGGCTTGTGATTCTCATATGAGGATATGTCGATTCTTGAATGATTTGTTTTACTACCCCTTTGGCACCCCCAAGGGGCCAAATTGGGGTGGCCGAAACCAACCCCATATGGTTGGCCCAAATTTTTATTTTTATTTTTTTCATTTATTTAAATTAAAATTAAAATTTTAAATTTACTAATTGTAATGATGACATTTCTAAAGTGTTGTTTTGCAGCCCAAGAGGCTAATGTTTATGTCATAGATAGTGTTAGAGCCGTAAAGTTTTCAATCTATATCTTTGGCATTGTATGATTGAGCATTTTACTCTAGATTGATTTTATATCAATGAAGATAACTCATTTGTCCAAAAAAAAAAAAAAAAAATGTAGCCAAAAGGACAATTCTTAGTGGTGAGCATAGGCCTATAACGCCGAAGCACTTGAACACCGTCTTTTCTTCCTCCGCTTTCAATACATTTTCTTCTATTTACATCTTTCTTACAATTTTCTACTATGTATACCAAGATGCTTCATATAATCATTGCTTTAGTTTGAGGTTCATAACATTTTTTTTTTTTTTTTTTTTTTTTAACGAAAAGAATTTTGTACCCACATTTAATCATAAAATTGTACTAAGTTAAGACATGAATAAACCTCGAGTACTGGTATAGACAAGTCCGTACAGCTCTTCCCAAGAATTTATTAATATTAATAGGCCAACAAAAACTTACGGGGTTGTTTGCCAATGGACTTTGTTTGTTTAGTGGCCTAAAACTGTAGTAAGATTTGATTAATGTGAAAAAAATAAGAATATTAGTAATTTTTTTATTTAAATAATAGTAAAAAATGATTGATATGATGTAAAAAATAAAAATATTGAGAATTAAATTTGAGATGAAGAGTACGTGGCATTTTTTTGGTTCATTGGCAAACAACTTCTATATTTAGGAAATTGGTAATTTTATTTATTTATTTATTAATATTGGTAGTTGGGTAGTTTGCACTTTGATTGTCTCCTGGCACCTTACCAACTTGTCTTAAAGTGCCTTCTTTTGCGCGTCAGGAATCTATCCATATTGGTTCACAGGTTGCACTTATATTGTGCATATATTTCTCCAATATTTTTGCAATATTTCCAACAATGTAATAAATAACTTAAAATAATATAAATAATATTTTAAATTATTACAGTGAAAATAAAAGTATTAAATTAAGTCAAATTGGAGTATAATCCAATTATAATCCACAACTATATACATGCCAGTTTAATATCTTTATTAAACTATAATCCACAAACGTTCAATATCTTTATTATATACATGCTAGTTTAATATACTGAATAAGAGAAAAAGAAAATCTATCTAATTTAAAATAAAACTTTACTCATTTCTTTTTTCTTTCAAATTTAAATGGCAAAAAATCATAATTTTTTTTACTTAATTACGAAAGCGAAGATGATTGAGTTTGAGAATGCACTTGTAGCATAAATGAAAAAGTAGGAAATCACGTTCTAGTTATGAACTGGGCAGCGGCCAGAAACGCGATTCACCGGAATATGCTGCAGATTTGGAAACTGATTGGGACAGTGACATTTAAAGAATTAAACAAAACATAGATCAAATTTTGATCAAATTTTTTTTTCATTGTATCTATGATATATATTGTTTTGTTTCTATTTTTATTAAATGAATAGAGAAGACATTTTGAATGAATACTTTAATTAAAAAAAAAATAATAGTAATAACTTAATTGCCTTTAAGCTAGCTAGGTTGTAAGTTACAAAGGGAAAGTTATAAGGTGCAATTTATAGTGGAATAGGATGAAGAAAAAAAACAGTTGGATGTTGAAAAGTCACATTGTAATTTTATCTCTTATGCACAATGCAAACAATTGGAATTTTATGCACTTTGAAAACTTTTTACTTTCTATTCAAAAAAAAAAAAAAAAAAATCAATTTTTACTTTCTAAGAATATATGGATGTTGAGACTTTCCATGAATATGAATAATGAATTTCAATCCATAATTACTATTACCATAATTAGAGGCCTTAATTAGATACTATTTATTAACTTTTACCATATTAAAACCTTAAATATTTTCGTTGGAAAAAACCTATATTGCACACTATTAATTGGGGCCTTAATTAGACACTATTAATTATTAATGTTTTACCATATTAGAGCCTTAGAAGGAATGGAATAGGATCCTTTCTAGTCCATAATGGACCGGAGAATATCTAGTTCATGATTAAAATTTTTTCCTAGAAATCCTACCGCCACAAATAAGATACATGTCCCACTACAAAAAAAAGAAAATAATAAAAAATTCAAATTAAAAAAAATTAATTAATAAAAAAAATATAGGGTGGCTGGCCACCTCATCTTAGCCATAGGGGGGGCCGGACCACTCCATTTTAGCCGATGGTTGCTTGAGAGCCACCCTAATAGCCGGCCAGGGGTGGCCGGACCACCCCCAAGGGCCATGGGGTGGCTTCAGCCACCCTAAGCCGACCGGTCTGGGGTGGCCCAAGCCACCCCAGGGCCTAACAATTTTTTTTTAGATCTGGTCCTTGGGGGTGGCCAAGGGGTGTCTTCGGCCACCCCAGGGCCCTTGGGGGTGGTCTGGTCACCCCCAAGGGACAAGTGAATTTTTTTTTTTTTTTTTTTTAAGATTTTGCGGGCCATAGGGTGGCTTTGGCCACCCCCAGCCCCAACTGGGGTGGTCCACCCACCCCCAATGGGTGGCCAGCCAGCCCTTAATTTTTTTTAAAAAAATATATAATATTTTTTTATTTTTTTATTAATAGGACAGATGTCCTATTTATGGCCTCATCTTAACTATTAATTGAATATTCTCCGATCCAAAATGGATTGGAGAGGATCCTCTTCCAAAAAGAATCTCTACTTTACAATTATTAATTGGGGCCTTAATTAGATACTATTTATTAATTTTTTACCATACTAAAGCCTTAAAAAATATTTTACAAAAAATATCTATTGTATAATTATTAGTTGGAGGCCTTAAGCAATGAAAAAGGATCCTCTGGGAAAAAGAATCCGCTCCAGTTCAAATTCCCTTTATTTATTCTATTTAGTGCATTTTGAAGGGTATTATATTTAATGCACTATTATCATTAAAAATTTTGGACAACACTACCCTTCAAAATGCACTATAAATAAAAAAAATTAAAAAAAATTGAAGGAATTTGAAATAGAGAGTATCATTTTCCTGGGAATAGGATCTTCTCCAATCTAAAATAGACTAGAGAATATTCAGTTTATGGCTAGGATTTCTTCTTAGAAATTCTAAAGTCATAAATAGGACACATGTCCACTAACCAAAAATAATAATAAAATATTATTTTAGATTAAAAAAATAAAAAATTAGAAATATTTTAAAAATACTAAGGGTGGCCGGACAGGCCATAGGGGGTGGCTGGACCACCCCTGTTGGCCTGGGGTGGTCTGACCATCCCCTAGGTCCACCCCATTAAATTTTTTTTAGTTTGGCCCTAGGGGGTGGCTGGACCACCCCCGTTGGGCCATAAGCCACCCCTGACTGGCCATCCCCTAGGCTACCCCATTAATTTTTTTTTTTTTTTAGTTTGGCCCTAGTGGGAGGCCGGACCACCCCCGTTGGGGCACCCCATTAATTTTTTTTTTTGGCCCTAGGGGTGGCCAGACCACCCCGTTGGGCCGATCTGGAGTGGCTTCGGGGTGGTCCGGCCACCCCCTAGGGCCAAACGATTTTTTTTTTTTTTTTTTTTTTTTTTTTTTTTTTACGTTTGGACATTGGGGTTGCCGGACCACCCCCAAGGGCCATGGGGTGGCTTCGGCCACGGCCACCCAAGACTGGCCGGTCTGGGGTGGCCGAAGCCATCCTAGGTCAACAGGGGTGGTCCGGCTACCTCCTATGGGCTGGCCGGCCACCTTTAGTTTTTTTTAAATATTTTCTAATTTTTTATTATTTTTATTTTTATAAATCTAAAATAATATTTTATTATTATTTTTGGTTATTAGACAAGTGTCTTATTTATGGCTTTAGGATTTCTAGGAAAAAGTTTTAACTATAAATTGAATATTTTTTAGTCCAAAATAGACTGAAAAGAATCCTATTCCATTTTCCTTAGGTTGAGCCGGCCCTCGTTGTAACTACCACCCAATTACATTAATTAGAAGGTAGTCGTACGTGTGCATGCAGATGACTGGGTTTTGGATGGTATAATTAAAGCTGCGCACTTCCCCAAAGAGCTTATAAAAAGGGCTTAATGGGAGCACGTCTCGATCTAAGTATATCCGACAAGCAAGAGAGTCAAGGTACTCCCCCTTTTCAATTAGAATAACAAAAAGCTTCTCCAAAAAACAAGGCCTAGAATGTTTTGATTGCAGTTGCATTTTTTTTTTTTTTTTAAATTGATTTGTTTCTAGAAATAGATGAATTTGTAGGATATATTTTTGTCTAATTTCTTCAAAATTTAACACTAACAACAGCACTACTATTTTTCTCAGTGCATGTCCAGAGTTTTAGCAACAAATTAAGCAAAGGTTAAAAATGGCTGTAAAGCTCAACAATTTCTCCTTTCAATCCCTCCCTTCAGTTGCACTCCTACCTGCAAGAGCTCAGAGATCTCCCAAGTTTTCTATAACTTCCACCATCTATTCCAGCTCTAAGTAAGTCCATTCTTCAAACTCTATCATCATGCATTTGACTTGTTTGACTATTTTAGACTAGTACGTTGCATTACTTTCTTACCCCAAAAAAGAAAAAAGAAAACTAACATATGCCTCCTTTTTTTTTTCTTTTTTTTTTTTATCCTCCCTCCAATTCTAGAGGGAAAGCAATGTCTTCAGGTCGTGCCGGAGAAGCTAATGTTAACGTAGTCCGTCCTATGCTACCACCAAAAAATGTTGAAATTTTCAAATCCATGGAGGATTGGGTTAGGAGTGATATCTTAATTCTCTTAAAACCTGTCGAGAAATCTTGGCAGCCACATGATTTTTTGCCAAATCCTACCTCAGATGGATTTATTGAGCAAGTAAATGAACTTAGGGGGAGAGCAAAGGACATTCCTGATGACTACTTTGTTGTCTTAGTCGGTGATATGATTGTGGAAGAAGCCCTTCCATCTTACCATACACTTCTCGGCAGCTCAAACATATTTTACGATGAAACAGGTTGCGACAATACTCCTTGGGCAACATGGGCAAGGGGATGGAGTGCAGAAGAAAACAGACATGGTGATCTTCTCAACAAATACCTCTTCCTTTCCGGGCGAGTGGAAATGAAACAAATCGAAAAGACCACACAATATTTGATTGGGTCAGGAACGGTGAGATTTTGTGATACCATAATATTATGTTGGAGTTTTGATGTGCGATGGAAATTCACTTCCAATAATAACAACAAATATGAATAATTAATATAACACAAACTCATAAACCCATAGTTTTTATTTCAAAATAGCATCTTTACATTTTATATCAAAGCCTCATTTAAAAACTCCGAGATAATCGTTATCTCTTCAAGACATTTCTTAAAATGGCCCTCTTATTAATTATTATGATAAAAATTATCCAATCTTGAACTATTATTTTATGGACTACAGATGCGATCAAGAAGTAAAAGTTTTAATGATCAACAAGTTAATTAATGTCAAATATTTTCCTCTCAGGATTTCGGCCCCAGGACAAGTCCCAGTTATTTAACTATCTACACATCGTTTCAAGAAAGAGCAACATTTATCTCTCATGCTAATACAGCCAAACTTGCCATGAAGTACGGGGACAAAAAGCTTGCACAAATATGTGGCACAATTGCTGCAGATGAGAAGCGTCACGAAACTGCTTACACCAAAATAGCTGGGAAGTTTTTTGAGCTTGATCCAAATGAAGCAATCATTGCCTTTTCTGACCTGCTGAGGAGGAAAGTATCAATGCCAGGCCACTTAATGTATGACGGCAATGATGAAAATCTTTTTTATCACTTTTCTAATGTTTGTTCCCGAATTGGGGTGTACACGGCCAGGGACTACGTAACAATATTGGAACATTTTGTTGGTACATGGAATGTGGAGAAACTAAGTGGACTTTCCAGTGAGGGACGAGAAGCCCAGGATTATGTATGTGGATTAGTTCAAAGACTGAGAAGTTTAGAGGAAAGAGCTCAAGCAAGGGCAAAAAAAGCACCCGCTGTTCCTTTCAGCTGGATTTCCGGTAGGGAGGTGTAGGCTGTGTAGCCATGCATAAAAGCAAATTAAGGGAGTTTGCAATAAACCCCAAATTAATATTCCCTTCTTTGTATTTTGTCATATTACAGTAATCTCCTTACTTTGAGTCCAGTTTGATTTTGTTGTTAAGTCCTCTACTTGTTCTTGTTCCTTTGTGTTTTTCTAGTTGTTGGTTGAATATAATTAATTCTGTAATGTTCATTAAAAAAAAAAAAAATGGTGAGTTTAATTATCTATGACATGAATTGAGAATTTATCTTTGATTGTCTCATTGTTTTAGGCACGGTAATCCATACACAATCCTCCACGACCTATCAATGTCCTGAACGAGCAACACGGGACACCACAAAAAAAACAAGGTTTAGTGACATGGTTATTTGGGGCATTTTTGGCTAAAAAAATGTCCCTATTGATTTCGCAACGCTTGATTAGGGGCACTTGGGACATGTCGGTTTTTATGGCGACTAGAATTTAAGATTGAGACGTTTTTTTACAAAAAAACACCTCGAAAATGGAACGTTTGGAACAAAGCACCCCCCTTTTTAAAAGGGGGCGCTTAGTTGTGAAAAACGCCCCCTTTTTTAAATGGGGGCGCTTCCTAGGCAAGCGCCCCCTTTTTTAAATGGGGCCACTTCCTAGGCAAGCGCCCCCGTTTTTAAATGGGGGCACTTCCTAAGCAAGCGCCGCCATTTAAAAAAGGGGGCACTTCCTAATCAAGCGCCCCATTTTTAGAATAAGGGTGCTTAGGCAAGTGCCCCCTTTTTAAAATAAGGGTGCTTCCTAGGCAAGCATCCCATTTTTTAAAAGGGGTCGCTTGCCTAGGAAGCGACTCCTTTTTAAATGGGGGCGCTTGCCTAAAAAAGGGGGCGCTCAGGTGGGCAAGCGCCCCCTTTTATAAATGGGGGCGCTTGCCTAAAAAAGGGGGCGCTTACCTAGGAAGCGCCCTCATTCTAAAAAGGGGGCGCTCAGGTGGGCAAGCATCCCCTTTCATAAATGGGGGCGCTTGCCTAAAAAAAGGGACGCTTACCTAGGAAGCACCCTCATTCTAAAAAGGGGGCGCTCAGGTGAGCAAGCGCCCCCTTTCATAAATGGGGGCGCTTGCCTAAAAAAGGGGGCGCTTACCTAGGAAGCACCCTCATTCTAAAAAGGGGGCGCTCAGGTGAGCAAGCGCCCCCTTTCATAAATGGGGGCGCTTGCCTAAAAAAGGGGGCGCTTACTTAGGAAGCGCCCTCATTCTAAAAAGGGGGCGCTCAGGTGGGCAAGCGTCCCCTTTCATAAATGGGGGCGCTTGCGTGTAAAGGGCCCCTATTTCTATATGGAAGCACTTCTACGCTGCGAAGCGCCTCCAATAATTAATATTTAGAGAAAATATTTTTCCCATGCAATCCATATATATTTTTTATTTTCTTCTGATATACAATATGCAATACAATATTGTATTGCGTATTTTCTCCATAAATATTGGATTAATCCATAAATATTTTCTCCATTCATCAATCTCATACAATCTTATACATATATATCTCACAATACATATCTAATCCATTTATACAATCTCATATCTCATAAGACAATTAAATCCAAAATGATGATATCATAAACACAAAGTGTACGTACCACATCTTAAAGAGTTAACAAAAATTATACCATACATATGAAATAAAATATCCAAAACGATATCATAAACACAAAGTGTACCACCTCTTAAAAGAGTTCACAAAAATTGTTTATTACATATGAAATAAAATATATCAACGAGTTCGCTTAGCATTTGGCGTCAAATACGTACTCAACCTAACAGGTCAAGTATACGTACGTCACTTAACGATTACCTGCAAATGATAAAACCAAAAAATATATATATATTAAATAACACATCTAACTATTTTGAAAGTTCAAACCTATATATAATTAGATTATATTACAATTGACTAAGATATGAAGATCTACACATACTTTGTGATGATCCACAATGGTCGCCTTCTACATCAGCTGCATCCTCATCTTCATTTGTTAATTCATTCTCACCTATATATAAATAGATGCAAATGTATATTATGCAATCATATATATGTTCTTAAGTCAACAGTAATGAATTGTGTTTGAGCAGCTAGTTCCCCTATAAAAGGATAAAAGATAAAAGAAAAACAGCATAAAATAATTTTTATTGTGTTTAAATTATATAAGCCAACATTAAAGGATAAAAGATAAAGGATGAAAGATAAGCCAACGTTAGAATTTCAAATTTTATGTTGTTCTTCCTTTATCTTTTATCATTTATACAGCAATAAAATAATTTTTATTGTGTTTAAGTTATATAAGCCAACATTAAAGGATAAAATATAAGCCAACATTAGAATTTCAAATTTTATGTTGTTCTTCCTTTCTCTTTTATCATTTATTGTGTTTAAGTTATTTTTATATAACTTAATGTTTGAGCAGCTAATTCTCCTATATAACTAAAAATAATTTTGATGCGTCTGCTATCCAGGCGCCCTTAATTAAGTGCGCCTGGATAGCAAGCGCCATTAATTAGGGGCGCCTGCCAGCTAGGCGCCCTTAATTAACGATGCCTGGCTGGCAAGCGCTCCCCTAATTAAGGTATATTCCGGACTCCAGAAGATCATCATGTTTCTTCCACAATGGTATATATACAACTTTTCCAAAGAACTTACATAAGGCAATTAAAATTCAAAAAAATGGCACCAATCTCGACGAGTAATTTTGGATAGTAAAGTGGACTATTCTGGCACTACCAATAAAGAGGAAAAACAAAGGAACATAATAATAAAGGATAAGGAAAAACAATAAATTTTTTTAAAAAAAAAAGAAAAAGAAAAGAGGTATTCCGATCCACTTAATTCTGCAATAATAATTCAATACTAAATGTTAATATGAACGAACTGCACAGTGAAATCAAAACTGAATTAAATTTGAAAGAACACTCCAGGACAACCACGGAGATTCTTCAAAATTGTCATTGTTGCATTCAACAAACCAACTACACCCTAAAAGTAGAGAAAACTTTGTTGAATTTAAAATTCCTAATTCTCATAAAAATCATAATACCTAAAAAATCTGACTATTAGAATCCCAAATCGACAGTGATAACATTGCACTGATGGGGAAAATCAGGGGGAATAGGAGCAACAAAATCAGAGGCAGAGGGAGAAAGAGATCCGCGATCGTCATCCGTCAGTGGATGATTTTTCGTGGAATAAAAAGCAGATGAAACTTGGGAATCAGTGGAAATTCCTTTGAGTTTCAAACCAGGACTAACTGTGGGATGAAGATGAGGAGGATCGTTAAGGGATTCGTCGACATCTTTATCTCTACGACGGAGTCCTTCTGAGGTTGTTGAACCAGCAAAAGAGTTCCTTCGTTCGTTAATCAACAGGGGACGTTCAATTCTGTTTGAATATCCCAAATCAGCAAAATTGATTTTAACAGATCCATCCATGTATTGTTGGATGTAATCAAGATTAGAGGCATCGCTAACCACTCGAGAAGGTTTTGCAACATTCTCCAAAAGCCACTCGTTGGGGAGTTCAATCTCCGACCACCGAATCATTTTTGGAGTTTTAATATGAGCATTCTGAGTAGAGCTCTGAATCAACAGAGTCGATTCGCCAGTATTCTTAATCACAGCACGTGGATCAAGATTTGTTTTCATCAACTTGTAATAAATACGGTAGATGATAGCAACAGGATGGCTACCTTCTTCCATATTATAACCAGATGTGAGAATATTCAGCGTCAGTGCTTTCAGAATATGAACATCGGTTAAACTCAAAGTCATGTTGGGGAAAACATCAAAGTGGACAGGGCCACCAAATAATGAAGACTGAATTAAACCAATAATGCTTGTTTTAAAATCAAGAAAACGAGCATCACGCAAACAAAGCAAGACAGATGCATTAATACCGAGTCGAGTCAAAGATTTGACTGCAACTTGGACAGAACCAATATGCAAAAATCTGAACTTTTTAGCAAGAGCATTGTTAACAAAACGCTTGCTGAACAAGGTAATAGTCTGATTATTACCCGTGACCGGAAAGGTCTGTTCAACAGTTTTGACAGAATATTGAATCTTAAAAGAAGATTGAAACCAAGTAGTATTGTAGACATCCCTAGCGTCCAGCTTGGGAATGTTCCACTTACTAAAATCATTATCACCATCAACCAAAATATTTTCATAGTTAACCACGTCCGGTGGCAAACTGGAATTAGAGCTAACAGAAGATGTAGATCTCCACATTATGACACACAAACTAAACTCATAATCACTCACTGGGTGAAGTCTTAAAGGATCTCATCCTAGGTACTCACTCACTGTGTAACCAGTCTCTATGTGTAGGATTCTTCCTAAGACACTAGACTATCTGCACATACCCTTGGCCTAACCCTTTGGTGAAACTATCCACACATACCCTTGGCCTAGCCCTAAGCTGAAACCAGAACTATTCGCACATACCCTTGGCCTAACCCACAGCTCTTCTTCACGCCCTGACGCCAACTCCAGGCTTAAGCGGGACTTACAGATACCTCAACACTGTAGTGACGGGGTGGCGAACTACCGTTCCTTACAACAGAGGTGACGGGGTGGTGGACTACCGTTCCAACAAAAGTGACGGGGTGGCAGACTACCGTCTAACAACCTAGGATCTCGACACAGAGAAAGGTTAACAGGGGGTAAATAAAAAGGAGGAGGCAAAGACTATGCACTCAGGGGGGGAGAAAGAGAGAAGATGTATAATCAAGGCAGCAAAGAGACCGACAACACTCACGGCTCTGATACCAAGGAGGGGGAGGGGTGGAAGCGCAGTATGCATAGAGATGCAGGGGATGAGGGTAGGTGATAATAGATGCAGAACATAAGCAGTTGAAAATCAAAGCAATAGAACCGACCAAGATGGCGGTATGACAATTGATAATCAAAAATAAACAACTGAAAATTAAAACAGTTGATAAAACAGATAATCGTTATAGATTATACAGATAAAAACCTAAGCTTGAGTAAGCGTTCGGACTTACTGAAGTAAGAACAAGAAGATTTGCTTTTAACTTTGATTTCAAAAATTGATAATCCTGAATTAAAAGAAGAGTATCTTAAAAAACTTAAGAAACTCATGTTAAAAGATTTTGAAAAACCAGCTACTTCCAAGATCTCTCTTGAAGACACTTTGAAACGTTTTTCAAACCCGAAAAACAAAGTGCTTACTATCTCAGAATTGCAGCATGAGATCAGTAACATCAAGAAAGATATTGTGAAATTGCAGACTGACCTGCAAGCTGTGAAAACTGAAAACAAAGATTTACAACAACAGCTTCTGCTGTTAAATCTTAACAAATGTTTTCCAGAAAGTGCTTCCAGTAACGAAGACACTAAAATTTCTGAGCAGGATGATGAGGCTGAATCCACCCATAAACCTCTTTCTGATGAGGTTAAGGTTGTCAGTATGATTTCTAAAGTTGTTCCTCCCAAATGGTATTCAAAAATTCATATCCGTATTTCTGATGAATATGTTTTTGATGCTATTGCTTTAATTGATTCTGGTTCTGACTTGAATTGCATTCAAGAAGATTTTATTCCCAAAAAATATTTTGAACCTTCCACTCAAAGATTAAATTCTGCTAGTGGAAACAAGTTGCATATCAAGTATGAGCTCGGTAACATTCATGTTTGTCAAAAGAATGTTCGCTTTCATACTTCTGCTGTTCTTGTCAAAAACATGAAAGAAAAAGTAATTCTTGGCATGCCTTTTCTTTCTTTGCTTTATCCATTTTCTGTTGATGAGATTGGTGTTTCTGCTGTCAAATTTGGTACTAAAATTCAGTTTGAGTTCGTTTCCAAATTTGAGATTGATATTAATAGGTTGATTAATAGGTTTTCAGGACTAGAGTCTGATGAGTACCCTTCTCCCATTAGGACTTTATCTTGTTTAAACACTCCCCCTGACGGTCGTGTTTTACCTACTGTTCATACCTGCACCCATCACATGGCGCATATTATTATAACTATTTTACTTTGCATCAAAATAATTTTAAAATTATTTTGTGATATTTTAAAGATTTTTACATCTTTATTTCTGATTTCTTTCCTTTTGAAATTTTGCAGTGCCACCATGGCAGGCAAAAAAGAAAAAGAGAAAGTTACTTCCAAGGCTCTGACCATCAAGTCAGAGTCTTCCATTGTTCCCACTGCTTCCCCATTGCCGTTTTCATCTGTTGCCCTAACCAACAGATTCACCCCCTTTTGTCCTGGTTCCCAGGTTTCATATTCCAGCACTCTTGCTGCCCCCTTTGATCCCTTTGCGGATCCCTCCCAAAAACCTTCCGTCAAGTACGACCGGACGTCGTCAAAATACATGACCCTCCCCTACTCCCAAAATTTATTTTTTGTTGAGTTAAATCGGGTTTCCCCTTCCCTTACCCCCGGAGATATTGCCGTCTCCTATTTTCCCCCAAACTTTCATTGGATTCCTGAACATCCTTCGAAAAATTTGGCTTATTATTCTGCTATCCTGAAACAAACAGGTTCTGTTTTCTTCAAGGTCATCCCTGATAAGATTAACCTCCAGAAAACAATTTACCACAGTGTTTATTTCAAGAGAATTATTTCGGAAAAAGAATGGGGTAATCACCCTTCTGATTCCAGGTCCCTTAACGGGTTTAACATCCCCTGTAATTATTATGATTACGTGGATGCCTTTTTCAAATTCCTGCTTCATCAAACCTCGAAATTTGAACATTCTTGGTTTGTCAGTTTTGATAAAGAATTTTCTGGTATTCTCCCTCTCTGGTTCTCCAGGTGGTGGAACCAATTTGGTTGTCTCCCTGATATTCTCCCCCTCCAACTTGTTGATGCCTTTCAAATTTTCAAAGGCCATTACAAGGTTGATTCCTATGGAGCAAAGTTTCCAACTGTGCTTCATTTTGTTAAAAAATTCAAGATTCCTTGGATTCTGAGATGGCAATATCACCTCTCAGAAGACAAAATCCAAAGGCATTGGTATATCAAATGGTGGGATAAATACTCACAAAATGATTCCATTGTCCTTGAGGTTAAAAACATGGCTCGCGCTCCCAAGGCCCTTCCTGCCCCAAAGGCGTCTGCCCTGTCTAATTTGTTGATTCCTCCCAGTGCTTTCTCATCTCCAAAACGAGAAAAAGAAAGTTCCTCTGCTTCCCCCCATTCGGCTTCTTCAAGCTCTTCAAAGAAGAATTCTTCCAAGAAGAAAGAAATGATTGAAGCCTTGCTTGCTGCCCTGGATACTTTAGAAGATGATGAAGACGAGACGTCCAAACCATCTGCTGAGAAGCCCATCCAGGTTCCTCCTTATTTTGAAGACTCACAAGACTACTACCCCTACCCAGGGGCTGAAGACATGTGAAGAATTGGGCCCATAACGGTCCTCAATGTTCAGCTTTATCTAGCCTCGCAAAAGGCTAGTTTTCTCAGGTTTTCTCCTGAAGACTGGTTTCATGACGGCCAGTATTGTTCAAGTTCGACAGAACTAGCCCGGACGGCTGGTTTCGGTTTATTTGGTTCTCCTTGATCTTAGACGGATCACTGTTCATTTATACTTGGAGTTACTGTGCAAAATCACTGTTCACCTTTACTGTTCATGTCCGGACGACACGCGCAGGATTACTGTTCAGATGCACTGTTCACTCACTGTTCAAGATTTGTCCGCCGACACTACAGTGCCGACAATCTACTGTTCCAGATTGATACTTTCACTGTTCAGACTGGCGCCAGACGTGCCTTTACTGTTTACTTTTACTATTTGCTTTTTGACCGCATGGACGCGGCTCATGATTGTAATTTACTGTTTTTACTTTTCTCAGAGCCTATATAACGGGCTCCCCTCCCCCATTGTAAGGCAGAGGTTTTTGAGCGGTTCCTTGAGACACTCTATCCTCCAGCCATTCTTCTTCTTCTTCTCCTTCTTCTTGTCCTTACTTCAGTAAGTCCGAACGCTTACTCAAGCTTAGGTTTTTATCTATATAATCTATAACGATTATCTGTTTTATCAACTGTTTTAATTTTCAGTTGTTTATTTTTGATTATCAATTGTCATACCGCCATCTTGGTCGGTTCTATTGCTTTGATTTTCAACTGCTTATGTTCTGCATCTATTATCACCTACCCTCATCCCCTGCATCTCTATGCATACTGCGCTTCCACCCCTCCCCCTCCTTGGTATCAGAGCCGTGAGTGTTGTCGGTCTCTTTGCTGCCTTGATTATACATCTTCTCTCTTTCTCCCCCCCTGAGTGCATAGTCTTTGCCTCCTCCTTTCTATTTACCCCCTGTTAACCTTTCTCTGTGTCGAGATCCTAGGTTGTTAGACGGTAGTCTGCCACCCCGTCACTTTTGTTGGAACGGTAGTCCACCACCCCGTCACCTCTGTTGTAAGGAACGGTAGTTCGCCACCCCGTCACTACAGTGTTGAGGTATCTGTAAGTCCCGCTTAAGCCTGGAGTTGGCGTCAGGGCGTGAAGAAGAGCTGTGGGTTAGGCCAAGGGTATGTGCGAATAGTTCTGGTTTCAGCTTAGGGCTAGGCCAAGGGTATGTGTGGATAGTTTCACCAGAGGGCTAGGCCAAGGGTATGTGCAGATAGTCTAGTGTCTTAGGAAGAAGCCTACACATAGAGACTGTTTACACAGTGAGTGAGTACCTAGGATGAGATCCTTTAAGACTTCACCCAGTGAGTGATTATGAGTTTAGTTTGTGTGTCATAATGTGGAGATCTACATCTTCTGTTAGCTCTAATTCCAGTTTGCCACCGGACGTGGTTAACTATGAAAATATTTTGGTTGATGGTGATAATGATTTTAGTAAGTGGAACATTCCCAAGCTGGACGCTAGGGATGTCTACAATACTACTTGGTTTCAATCTTCTTTTAAGATTCAATATTCTGTCAAAACTGTTGAACAGACCTTTCCGGTCACGGGTAATAATCAGACTATTACCTTGTTCAGCAAGCGTTTTGTTAACAATGCTCTTGCTAAAAAGTTCAGATTTTTGCATATTGGTTCTGTCCAAGTTGCAGTCAAATCTTTGACTCGACTCGGTATTAATGCATCTGTCTTGCTTTGTTTGCGTGATGCTCGTTTTCTTGATTTTAAAACAAGCATTATTGGTTTAATTCAGTCTTCATTATTTGGTGGCCCTGTCCACTTTGATGTTTTCCCCAACATGACTTTGAGTTTAACCGATGTTCATATTCTGAAAGCACTGACGCTGAATATTCTCACATCTGGTTATAATATGGAAGAAGGTAGCCATCCTGTTGCTATCATCTACCGTATTTATTACAAGTTGATGAAAACAAATCTTGATCCACGTGCTGTGATTAAGAATACTGGCGAATCGACTCTGTTGATTCAGAGCTCTACTCAGAATGCTCATATTAAAACTCCAAAAATGATTCGGTGGTCGGAGATTGAACTCCCCAACGAGTGGCTTTTGGAGAATGTTGCAAAATCTTCTCGAGTGGTTAGCGATGCCTCTAATCTTGATTACATCCAACAATACATGGATGGATCTGTTAAAATCAATTTTGCTGATTTGGGATATTCAAACAGAATTGAACGTCCCCTGTTGATTAACGAACGAAGGAATTCTTTTGCTGGTTCAACAACCTCAGAAGGACTCCGTCGTAGAGATAAAGATGTCGACGAATCCCTTA
Organism: Corylus avellana; assembly: GCF_965113065.1. Taxonomy (NCBI): domain Eukaryota; kingdom Viridiplantae; phylum Streptophyta; class Magnoliopsida; order Fagales; family Betulaceae; genus Corylus; species Corylus avellana. The sequence goes on from NC_142493.1 coordinate 23,136,668, forward strand.
ACGATTCTCCTCATCTTCATCCCACAGTTAGTCCTGGTTTGAAACTCAAAGGAATTTCCACTGATTCCCAAGTTTCATCTGCTTTTTATTCCACGAAAAATCATCCACTGACAGATGACGATCGAGGATCTCTTTTTCCCTCTGCTTCTGATTTTGTTGCTCCTGTTACTTCTGATTTTCCCCATCAGTGTAACGTTATCACTGCCCATATCAAAGATTTCTTCTCTGTCATTGATTGGAAAGCTTTGAACAAAGATTTCTCTTCAAAAGAAAATCGTGAGTTGCGGCATTCTTACCGTGCCAAATATTCTCAAAAGGAACGAGATCGTATCAAGGTCCAATGGGCCGAAGCTATGATCGAGTCCCAGACTCACATTTTGTTTTTTGATTTTCTCCAAAAACATTTTCCGGACGAAAATGATTTGAACGTTGTCAAAAAGAAGTTTGTCAGAGAGGATAAATCTGAAATCAGATCTTCCCATCCTCCCACTGAGACCGCTCTTCTTAATGTCAACAACATGGTTATTAAGTGTTCCCCTCTCAAAACTCATGATAAGGACCCTATCACGAACGATAGGAGAATCATCGAGCAATTTGAAGATCCTCGGATTTCTGGAGCAGATTTGTCAAAACTTTCTTATCAAAAGACTTCTCAAGAAAACCTTGAGAAAATTGACAATTTTCTCTCTAAATTTTCTGATAACTCCTCTCAAGAATCCACTGATTCTGACGTCAGAATTCTTGAACAAAACTTTGGTAAGATTGAAATGGAACCTAACTTCCAAAAGATCTTTAACGGATCTATCAATCCTACGGAAGTTTTTGAGTATGCTCTTCTTAATAAAATCAATTATGATTGTATTAGTACTTGTTCCGTTCTGACCAACCATGAAGAACAAAGCAATACTAAAACATCTCCTGAAAAAACTTTGGAAAAATTTTCAAAACAAAAATCCAAAGAAGTTACAGTCTCAGATTTAAAATACGAGATTCGTAACATCAGAAAAGATATGGTTGATTTAAAAAAGAATAAGCATCTCCCTATTTCTGTTTTTGAAAAAACCCATTTTGTCAATTTAATCAACAAAGTGGTTCCTCCCAAATGGCATTCTAACGTGCATATCATTGTTTCTCCTGATTTTACTCTTGATGTTATTGCTTTGATTGATTCTGGTGCAGATTTAAATTGCATCCAAGAAGGTTTAATCCCTAGCAAATATTTTGAGAAATCCACAGAACGGTTGCATTCAGCCAGTGGAGAAAAGTTAAATATCAAGTATGAATTAAACAATGTTCATGTTTGTCAGAACAATGTTTGCTTTCATATTCCTGCTGTTTTGGTTAAAAACATGACTGACAAAGTCATTCTTGGTTTGCCTTTCATTGCCATGCTTTACCCCATAACAATTGATGACACAGGTGTCTCAACTGTTAAAATGGGATTTGAAGTTAAATTTCCTTTTGCTACTAAATCTGAAATTGATAACAGTTGTTTAAATTTAGTTTCTGCTAAGCATAAACAATTCAATTTCCTCAAACAAGAATTAAGGTATAAAAAGATTGCTGAACAACTCTCGGACGAGCTTTTGCAATCAAAAATTTCTGTTTTCAATACCTTGATTATTGATTCTGTTTGTTCTGATTTTCCTAATGCTTTTTGGCATAGGAAAAAGCATATTGTTTCCTTACCTTATGTTAAAGATTTCTCTGAAAACAAAATTCCAACTAAAGCTAGGCCTATTCAAATGAATGCCGAAACTTTAGAATTTTGTCAAAAAGAAATTGCTGATTTGCTTACTAAGGGCATTATTCGAAAGAGTAAGTCCCCTTGGTCCTGCGCTGCTTTCTATGTCATGAAAAATGCTGAGTTAGAACGAGGTGCCCCAAGGTTAGTCATTAACTATAAGCCCCTCAATGATGTGTTAGAATGGATTAGGTATCCTATCCCCAATAGGAAGGATTTGGTCAGTCGTCTGAACGACGCTGTTGTTTTCTCAAAGTTCGACCTAAAGTCAGGTTTTTGGCAAGTCCAGATTAAGGATAGTGATAGGTACAAAACGGCCTTTACTACCCCTTTTGGTCATTATGAGTGGAATGTCATGCCTTTTGGTTTGAAAAATGCCCCGAGTGAGTTCCAGAATATCATGAACGATATTTTTAACCCATTCAGCCATTTCACCATTGTCTATATTGATGATGTCCTTGTTTTCTCAAAGTCCATCGATGAACACTGGAAACATTTGAAATCGTTTCTAGAAACTATTCGATATAACGGGCTTGTTGTTTCTGCCAAAAAGATCAAACTCTTCCAAGATAAAATCAGATTTCTTGGGTTTGATATTTCTAAAGGCCAGATTCGTCCTATTGACAGGGCGATTCAATTTGTTGATAAATTCCCTGATGTCATCACTGAGAAATCACAGCTTCAAAGATTTCTTGGTTCTCTGAATTATATTGCTGATTTCTATAAGGATTTGCGAAAACATTGTAAACCTTTATTTGAAAGGTTGCAAGGCAATCCTCCCCCTTGGACCGATATCCATACTTCTCTTGTCAAAGAAATCAAACTCCATGTCAAGACTCTTCCTTGCCTTGGCATCCCTTCTGATAATTCTTTCAAGATTGTTGATACTGACGCCTCCGATATTGGCTTTGGAGGTATCCTAAAACAGGTTGTTTCATCAGAATCTAACCCAGAATCTTCTGAACAAATTGTTCGATTCCATTCTGGATCTTGGAATTCTGCGCAGATTAATTATAGTACTATTAAGAAAGAAATACTTTCTGTTGTTTTATGCATTACCGAATTTCAGTCTGATTTGCTCAATCAAAAATTTCTTTTGCGAATCGATTGTAAATCTGCCAAGTATATTTTGAAAAAAGATGTTGAAAATATTGCATCAAAACAGATTTTTGCCAGATGGCAAGCTATTTTGAGTGTTTTTGATTTTGATATTGAATACATCAAAGGTTCAAACAATTCAATACCTGATTTTCTTACCCGTGAATTCTTGCAGTGCCACAATGGCCAGCAACAAGGGAAAGGAAAAGGTTAACTCTGTTTTGAAGCCTTGCCCCTCCATCCCACTTGACATGATTCCCCTTGATTTTCTTGGAGAACCTGTAACCCATACTTCGACAGTTTTTGGGAAATCCCCACTTATTGTCCAATCAGATTCTTCTGCTTTTCATGGTTATATTCCCCTTGCTTCAGATTCCCAGACGGAATCCAGCTCCCAATCTGGTTCTCAGACGGAACCAAATTCTAACCCAATTGTTTTGTCATTCCCCTGGGTTACCCTACCATTTTCTCAATATTTGTTCTCTTCCCAAGATCTCTCCAGGACTCCTGGACAGTTAGCCTTCAATTATTTCCCTGCTCATTTCCATTGGATCCCAGAGCATCCTTTGAAGGATTTATCATTTTTCACTGATATTCTTATCAAAACCAAATCCATCAAATTTAGGAATATTCCCAAAAAAGATAACCCTTTAACGGCTATCGGGACTGTTGCCTATATTGTCAAATTCATCTCTGTAGAAGAGTGGGGTTCTCACCCATCTCAGCTACTCCCATCTTCTAATTCTCCAGTTTGCTTCTCATATTATGACTATGTCAATGCCTGGTTTCGCTTTATGCTTTACCAGAATTCCGAGTCCAAACACTTTTGGTTTATAACTTTCATTGAAGATTTCAATTGCCAGCTTCCCTCTTGGTTCAAACATTGGTGGGATTATTTTGGCCTAACAATTGATGTTCTTCCCGGTCCTCTTGTTTATGCTTTTCACCTTTTCTCCTCCCATGTTGGCTGTAAAGGCTTTATTGCCCATTACAACCCTATTTTTTCCCCCATGCTTTATTTTGCCAGAGAATTCAGAATCCCTTGGTTTCTCAAATGGAAATATACCAGAAATCAAGAGAAAATTGAAAGGCGATGGTTTATGTGCAAAACTTGGACAATGTCTCCAAAAATTGGTCCCATTGTTAAAAAAGTTGAGCTTATGACGAGCAGATATGATGCCATTGTGCCATACTCTGCACCTACTCCTCCTGTCCCCAAATATTGTTCTAAAAAGAAGCAATGGATTCAAAACTATCTTGATTCTATTGGCCCTCTTGACAATGAAGAATAATTCGGGGTTGAAGACATATGAGTTATGGGCCCCTAACGGTCCCTAAAGTTCAGTTTTATCTAGCCCCTCAAGTGGCTAGCTTTCTCAGGTTTTCCCAGAGACTGGCTCCATGACGGCCAGTATAGTTCAGTTCTACAGAACTAGCCCGGACGGCTGGTTTCGGTTTATTTGGTTCTCCTTGATCTCAGACGGATCACTGTTCATTCATACTTGGAGTTACTGTGCAAAATCACTGTTCACTTTTTACTGTTCATGTCCGGACGACACGCGCAGGATTACTGTTCAGATGCACTGTTCACTCACTGTTCAAGATTTGTCCGCCGACACTACAGTGCCGACAATCTACTGTTCCAGATTGATGTTTTCACTGTTCAGACTGGCGCCAGACGTGCCATGACTATTTACTTTTATTTACTTTTTGACCGCATGGACGCGGCTCATGATTGTAATTTACTGTTTTTACTTTTCTCAAGCCTATATAACGGGCTCCCCTCCCCCATTGTAAGGCAGAGGTTTTTGAGCGGTTCCTTGAGACACTCTATCCTCCAGCCATTCTTCTTCTTCTTCTCCTTCTTCTTCTCCTTACTTCAGTAAGTCCGAACGCTTACTCAAGCTTAGGTTTTTATCTGTATAATCTATAACGATTATCTGTTTTATCAACTGTTTTAATTTTCAGTTGTTTATTTTTGATTATCAATTGTCATACCGCCATCTTGGTCGGTTCTATTGCTTTGATTTTCAACTGCTTATGTTCTGCATCTATTATCACCTACCCTCATCCCCTGCATCTCTATGCATACTGCGCTTCCACCCCTCCCCCTCCTTGGTATATATATATATATATATATATATATATATATATATATATCCTGATGCAGAGAGGGGGGACAGGCGGGCCGCGCGGGGAGAGGTTAGGGAAAATATATATTGACGGAGAAATTAAGTCTTAGAGCGGGAGCTGAGGAATCAAAAAGAAAATTAAGTTCCCGCTCGCAAAAACAAAAAATATAAATATATTAAAATTAAAAAACACTTATAAATTTATTTATAAAAATAAAAAGTAAATACTAAAAATTAAAAAACATGTAAAAGAGACTTAAACTAAAAAATATATAAATGCAAAATCAGTTAATGTGGTTGTCTAAATTAAAAATTAAACTATGTGATATAAAAACAAAAATAATACTAATTCAGAAATTATCGGGATAGGCCACAATAATAATTTAATTCTTGTAGGCACCCTTAATTAAGGGCGCCCCTAATTAAGGACGCCTAGATGGCAAGCGTCCTTAATTAGGGGCGCCTGCCAGCCATGTGCACTTAATTAAGGGCGCCTAGCTGGTAGGCGCCCCTAATTAAGGGCACCTAAATGGCAAGCGCCCCTAATTAAGGGTGCTTGGATAGCAGGCGTCCCGAAGTAAGAGCGCTTGCAAGCCAGGTGCCCTTAATTAAGGACGTTTGCCAGCCAAACTCACTTAATTAAGGGCGCTTGCCAGCCAAGCGCACTTAATTAAGGGCGCTTGCAAGCCAGGCGCCCTTAATTAGGGGCACTTGCCAGCCAAGCGCACTTAATTAAGGGCGCTTGCCAGCCAGACGCCCTTAATTAGAGGTGCCTGCCAGCTAGGCGCATTTAATTAAGTGCGCCTAGCTGGCAGGCGCCCCTAATTAAGGGCACGTGGATAGTAGGCGTCCCGAATTAAGGGCACTTGCCAGCCAAGCCCCCTTAATTAGGAGCGATTGCCATCCAGGCGCACTTAATTAGGGGCGCCTAGCTGGCAGGCGCCCCTAATTAAAGGCGCCTGGATAGCAGGCGTCCCTAATTAAGGGCGCTTCCCAGCCAAGCGCCCTTAATTAGGGGCGTTTGCCAGCCAGGCGCACTTAATTAAGGGCGCCTAACTAACAGTCGCCCCTAATTAAGGGCACCTGGATAGTAGGCGTCCCGAATTAAGGGCGCTTGCCAGCCAGGTGCCTTTAATTAGGAGCGCTTGCCAGCCTGGTGACTTAATTAGGGGCGCCTAGCTGGCAGGCGCTCCTAACTAAGGGCGCCTAGATAGCAAGCGTCTTGAATTAAGGGCGCTTGCCAGCCAAGCACACTTAATTAACTAAATTGGGGCATATCCTATTGGAATGTCCCGAATTAAGGGGACGTTTTTTTGCGCAGGCGTTGCTAATTTTATTTTGTGTCGTTTACACAATAAAACGTCCCTATAAGGGGATGTTTTATTAAAACGCCTATATTCCCAGCGTTACTAAACCTTGTTTTTTTTGTAGTGGGAGATGAGAAGGGGTTTGGAAAAGGTTTAATGACCCTTGGCAAAAGCTAGATTTAACCAATTCTTAAGGTGGGAGGATGTTACATGAGTTCGGAGTTTATCCTTTAGGAGTGAATACATGAAGTGATCTCCCTTGGAGAGTTTCTGATGCAGGAGGAATTTTAGAAAATTGTTATTTTAATTATACATGTGTGTTTTAGTTTTCCTTTTTCAATAAGGATTGGGTTTTTCCTTTTCTATTAGGATTTGTTTTCCTTTTCCTATTAGGATTTGTTTTCCTTTTCCAATTAGGTTTGTTTTTCCTTTTCCTTGTTAGTTTAGGAGGTGTCTAGCCTATATAAAGGCATCTAGTCTTTGTTGTTTTTCAATCCAGTTTATACTATCAATTAAATTTAAGTCTTTCAGAGTTATTTCTCTGTTTGCTTATTTGGGGCACTTAGGGATTTTCTCTTCCCTACTTGTTATTTTCTCTCTTCCTGAATTCTCTTTTCTATCTTCAAATCTTAGTTTCTGCTGCTTTTATACGCTGTCAGAACAATCCTAGTTCTGCCCGGCGTCAGTTGGTATCAGAGCTTAGCGTCTTCTTGGGATGAATTTTTTTCATTAGTTTTTCATGACTAGTGGTCGTGGTCGATGTGGACAGGTTCCGAAGGAGGAAGTCCCTTACCATGAGCGCAGTATACAAGACGTGATGATTAAAGATTTGCAGAGGCAGGTTGCGGAGTTAACCCAGCGTCTAGCGGCGCAAAACTTGGAGATGTATTGCGATATTGACGGTCGCAATTCAAAATCCAATTTCGAGAACCCGTATCACAAGCCTGTTCTATTTCGGGAACAGCGTGTTCGGGATGAACGACATGGAGACTTAGACTTTAGAATTAAGTTTGTTGATGAAGAGTTTCAATATGAGGAAGATGTTGAAGATCCTTCTCAATGTTTCGTGGATTGGAATTCTCCACCAACTTATGATACATAAGTCGACGATGAAGATCTTATTGAGGTGGAGGAAAATTTTATTTTCAATGAGGAAGAAATAGTTGATCCTTTTTGGGAAATTTATATGCCGCACGAATGGGAGAAGATAAATGAATACCGTGTGAAGATTGAATTATCTCAATATGATATGAAGAATTTTCAAACTACCATTCGCAGTCACGTTGTGATGGGTTGTAAATTGTTTCTCTTCCGGTATCAAGTTGCATTGATGTTAAGAAGTACAGGATGGAAGGGATTAATTGGACATCCAAAAGATAGAGGAAAAGATGATTTGAACTCGAGGGCGAGTTCTTTCCAACTTGGAGAGACTGATGCAGGAGGAATTTTAGAAAATTGTTATTTTAATTATGCATGTGTGTTTTAGTTTTCATTTTTCAATAAGGATTGGATTTTTCCTTTTCTATTAGGATTTGTTTTCCTTTTCCTATTAGGATTTGTTTTCCTTTTCCAATTAGGTTTGCTTTTCCTTTTCCTTGTTAGTTTAGGAGGTGCCTAGCCTATATAAAGGCATCTAGTCTTTGTTGTTTTTCAATCCAGTTTATACTATCAATTAAATTTAAGTCTTTAGAGTTATTTCTCTGTTTGCTTATTTGGGGCACTTAGGGATTTTCTCTTCCCTACTTGTTATTTTCTCTCTTCCTGAATTCCCTTTTCTATCTTCAAATCTTAGTTTCTGCTGCTTTTATACGCTGTTAGAACAATCCTAGTTCTGCCCGGCATCAGTTTCCTGTTATCAATTTTTATATATCTATGATCCCCTCAAATTTCTTTCAAATTTGAGATCATCTTATTATTAAATCCTAGCCTTGTTCTATATCTAACAATACACAATGTGCCAGTTGTCACATAAAATAAATGCTAAAGTTAATGACAATTTATTTTCTCTCTCTAGTTCATTGAGGCATTAAAGTTTAATTAACTTTGGCATTTATTTTGTGTGACAACTGACACATTGTGGATAGTTAGATGTAAAGCATGGATATGATTAAGAGAATCTCAAATCCTGATCCCTCTTTTAGGAATTAGAATTATCTCAATTTCATTTGAACTAGAGAATATCCCGTTAATTAGAGTAGATGAATATTTTTGTCTTCTTAAAAAGTAAAAAGACAAAAATACATGTTCACTATAACTAACTTGATATTATTAAGTTCATTTGAACCGAAAATGATGAGTGGGAAACATAAATGTATCTTTAATGATATTTGTTGACTTTTTAGTACTTGGTTCGTAAAATTGAAATGAATTGATGCGTCAGAAGCTTCATCTCAAATTTAGGCTTCCTGAGAGAAGTACGCTATAAAGAGCATGACCTAAAGTTGTTTGTGGTTAGGAGCAGAACTAGGATTTTTTTGTGGGTGGTCCGAACTTTTACACACATATATATAATCCCTCTATGTGTGTTCACGCATTTATGTAAAATTAAATTAGCCAAAAAAATCTTAATCAAAGTAAATATTCAAAATTTTAATATAACGACATCACAAATACATAATAATATAAACTAATGGCAAAATAAAATACGCACAATTAATAGGGTCTAAGAAACTTGGGTAAATTTTTAGGAATAAGCATTATCTTGAGGAATTTCTTAGAAACAAATTAAACACAATCATGTTTAGTTGAATGCTGCAAAACAAAAAATGAATTAGAACAAGAAATGAAATAACATAATAAAAAAGAAGTTATCTAATTTTTTTTTAAAAAAAAAACTAAAGGTGTTGCATTTTAATTAGTACATCGGCTGAAAGAGGCATAACTAGTTCTTACTTTCCAAATAAATTTTAGTACTACTACACTAATAAATTTTATGCCTACCTCTTAAACAAGCTAATTAATTTCAGTTTTATTATCTTTTATCTGTCATTTTTTTTTTATAGATTTATTTTCTATCAGTTACGATTATAAAAAGTTTGTATATAGTTTTTTTTTAAGCTAGTTGCCTAGTTGACAAGGAAATGACTTTTTTTGAGGTATAGTATATGGCAGGAATTAAAACTTTTCTTGGGATGAAAACCTTGTAGGGGCCCTTATAAGGGCATAATATATATTTTTTAAAATAATTACAAAGGGCTTAAAAATTCTTGGGGAGCCATGAACCCCCCAGGCATGCTGTAGGTCCGCCCCTGGGTCGGTGATAATAAAACGAAGTTGTTTTATTTCAAAAGTAATGAACAAATTTTAGTTCAAATTGGATAGATTTTTAGCACGACCTAAAGTTCTCGCATGCACTTTTAACGGCATGTGATTCTTACAAGATTAAAAGAAAGACTTTATATATGCAAAATAAATTGCCCAACTATATTAATTAAGAGGCATATGCATGTGTGCCCATGACTTTATTTTTTTTATTTTTTTTATTTTTAAAGACAGTCTTATATATTTCATCAACCAATAAGATAGAGCAACTTGCTATACCCAGATAATCTCTGAGATACAATCGGAAATTTCTCCCAACCACTTCCTATCTAAGCCCAACCAGGCAGCTAATTTCGTAAGATTGTGAGCTACAAAATTAGCTTTACGGCTTACATATTGAACCTCCCAATGTGTGAACGTCGACAACAAGAATTTTACGTCTACAACAATATGGCCAATCTTGCTCTAGTTTACCTCCAAACAAATCAGTGCATCCACCACATTCTTGGCATCACCTTCAAGACATATTTTGGTTAGTCCAACTTCATTACAGAACTGTAGCGTATGCACAGCCGCAATAGCCTCAACAGTGGTGGGATCAAAACTACCATTACAGACACTGCTTTAGGCTGCTCTCACTCATCCTTCATGATCGCGTATGACAATACCTATGCCTATTCTCTTGCTTAATGGGTTCAAAGCAGCATCCCAATTAGCCTTGTATACACCAATCGGAGGAGCTTGCCAACTCACCTTCCCCAATTAGCCATTATGATGAATCCCTTTCACGCGTGCAACATCAGGGCCCCTTGAGGGGTATTTGAAGGAGTTTGAGAGACTCGCCAATTGGGTGGTTGGATGGCCGCACAAGGCCTTGATCGGCACCTTTTTAGGAGGTTTAAGGGCGGACATCTCCACGGATGTGAGGAAGTTCAAACCTCGGACATTGCGAGAGGCCATGGAATTTGCGCGCATGAGGGAGGATGAGCTGCAATGCACAAAAATGACTCCACCGCCAACCGATCCACTGAAATCCACTTTGCAACCCAATGGTTCCCCAACCCAAGTGAAGAAGCTCTCATGGGAGGAAATGCAACGAAGGTGAGAAAAAGGGCTATGTTTCAACTGCAATGAACGATTCACCCCGGGCCATCGATGTGTTGCAAAACAATTGCTCATTTTTTAGGCCGAGCCAATGGCTGGAGAAGAACTCGAAGATGTAACTTGGGTAGATGTAGATTGCCTCCGGCAGCAGTTTCTGAACCACGACCTTGAGGACAGGGATCGTGTCCAAGGAGGGGCAATTGATAAGGAATCTACCCGTGTGATCACTAGGAATCCTAATTCAAAGTACCGAGGGTAATCCTATCAAAAGAAGATGAATAAGGGATAAGAGTTATCTCAATTATCTAGGAGTTGTTATCTTGTTTAGGTTATCTTATTATCTTATCTTGTTATCTTGTTATCTTATTTGTTAGTCAGTATCATTTAAGTTATTAGCAAATATCTCTTGTGGAGATAAGATTAGTTATCTTTATTTTAAATAGTAGTTATCATGAGTAGGAGTTGGCTATTTATTGGAATGTAGTAGGGAAGAGAGATTCATTGAAGTATTTTATCAAACACGTATGTGTAATCGGTGTCTCCTACCTCAAGTGGAGAATTATCAATAACATTTCCCATTCCATTTCAATTATCATCCACAATCCATCAATCCAACATCCCGAACCTATCAAACAAACGTCCTAAAAAACATTAATAAAAGCTTGTCCCTTGTAAGATATTTTTTGGAGCTTTTTACAGCTCCCCCCCCCCCCCCTGCGTCGACACACACATCCATCACCGAGGAACACTCCCACAAAATATTATGAAGAGTTGTCTCAACCTGTAATCCACAAATCGAGCATATAGGGTCCTTTACAATTTTTCTTCTAAGCAAGTTGTGCCTTGTGGGGAGTATCTCATGACAAGCCCTCCATATAAAATTCTTTTCTGTATTGGGCACCTTCAAACGCCATATCAACTTCCATACCTCACTATTGTGGAGTCCCGTAGAACAACCAACTTTGGCACGATCCTCCATCTCCTTGACATAATGATAAGCACTTTTTACCGAAAAAAGACCTTTTGTTGTACCCTTCCAAATTAGCCTATCCTCTAGGTTTGTACAACTCAAGGGAATAGACTTTATGGCCTTCACCTCCTCTTCATTGAATAGATCTGCTAGCACATTTCGATACCACCAGCCCAGATCCTTGTCAATTAGCATACTCACCTTGGCATCCGAAGGTACAAGATCAGATAAAGTGTGAATTTTGTAACTACTCAGGATATGCACCCACTTGTCACCCCAAATACGAGCCTTTTCTCCGTTTCCAACCCTGCATATCAATCCCTCGGTGAGTAAATCCTTGGAGCTATGAATGCTTCTCCAAGCAAATGAAGGTTTATTTCCTAGGTTAGCTTCAAGAGCTTGGCAATTGGAAAAATATTTGGCCTTCATAATAAGACTCAGATTCCTAATGAAATGATCATGTGTTCAACACTTTAAGCAAGCCAATCAAATGCAAACCATAGTTACAATTTAACTCAAACTTGACAACAACATAGCAAAAGGCCAGAGCGTCCCAAAAACTTAAACACCAGAACACCTGTCAAAAACTTACAGCAATAGCTTCTTGCAAAAACAAGTATCATCAAATTAATTGCTGTTAAAAACGAAAATAAAATGACAAGAAATAAACTAAAAAAGAAAAAAAGAAATCATGAATTGAAATGCGGAAAATAAAATTTACAGTCCTTTCTCCGATCATCCGGATGTCCAACCAATCCCTTCCATCCTTACTTCTTTAAAACTTCATAGCGTTCTGAAAGAGTGTTTCGCCATCTTAGGTAGCCAACTTGCTTGCTTCGAAGGATTTTCTTAGCATGATAGTTCCTAGAGTTGTGCGCTTGTGTGCATAAGTCCTTGAAGATCTTGACATAAGATGGCTCTTTGTGCAACGACCCCGATGGAAAAATTAATTAATTGGTAATTGACCCCATGGTTCGTCTCCCAGCCCTATCCCTCGCCGGGCAAGACTCAGAGATTTCAACCTTTCTCGTTGAAACGAGAAAATTTTAGCGGAAGACTTTCGAAAACTATAGGAAATAGAGAGCAGTAAATTTAACATCCACACATGTACCAGAGTAAATATAAATTCTCATAATATAAAGATAATCATCAACGGTACCAGTCATCAGACCGTCATCAAAATAGGATTACAAACCATAACATAATGTCATAACAACATTGTTTCAACAAAAGATCAACAGATCAAATCCTAGATCTAAGCTTAAGTAGGCTTAACGAGATTAAAATCTCGATCATATCATTACGGGCAGTTCCACCATCCTTCTACATAGACTTCAACCAAACCGAGTCTATGTCCTAAAAAATAACCCGAATCAAGTCTTAAGCTATCACCCATGTCGACTCCGACAGCATCCTCTTCTAGGATAGCTAAACCGCGCAGATATTCGTAATGATAAGGAAAAACGTAAATAAAAAGGAGTGTAAGTCTAAGACTTAGTGAATATAACGCAAATAATGCTCATTCCAGTTTAGTAATGAACTTCATTTTCATAAGGTAAGAAACAGTTCCATATGATAGATTTTATCAAGAATGTGGTACAGAGTGATAGTCATTGTTCAACAGTATGGTCTTCCCGAGATATTACCTATTCCCAGCAGGGTTGGTGTTATTCTGATGGACCTGTAATACAATGCCGGTGCCCCAGCCATTGAGCGCTACCGTATATAATACTAGCGGCACGACCGAGTTCGGCCTCGGGTGGCCCACACCGCTAATGATGTTCGTCCTGTAGTAACCTAGCCATTTATGAATGGCTACACCAGGTCACAAAACCATTGGATCCAAAGCCCACATAACACTCATACATTTGACTATAAAGCTAACATATATAGTAAGCCCATCGCTATTATACCACACGTACCGAGGTACCATGTCATACGATGCAAATTATCTTGTCTATATTTTACATGCATGCTTTTACAAGTCTCACTTTCTTAACACATTCATCACAACGTTTTTCTCAAAATGCTAAAGTTCATGTGCAGCAAGTATAAATGTGAGAGTTACAAATATGCATGTTTTTTGTACACAAAATAGTCATGCAGTGCATGGAAAATAACAATGAGCATTATGTGAGTTAAAACTCACTTGGGTCGTATAACGTCTCCGAGTATTCCAAATGATCTAGTTTCTCCAAATCTGTGAAAAACCTTCTATTAGTCATATTTCTATCATAACAACTCTAAAACAAGAAAATAAGAGCTATCGGACGGCTGATTAAAATAAAGTTCCCTATCACACTTTGGACCATACATCCTGTGTGATATCTCGAACCGTACGTCTGGTCGCGAGACCGTACGTCCGCTTCGAGGTTTTCAGGGAGAACCTCATTTTGTCCACTCGTCCTCCTATTCTCCATAACCAAATTCTAAGGCTATCAAAGGGCTTCCTAAGGTCTCCTAACTCTAAACAACGTCTCCATGCAAACGAAATCATGCTAAGTCAAGACAACGTCATTCTAACAAGATTTAAAGCATAGCTAAAGCTAAAGCTAACTAATAACTCAAACAACAACAAAGACAATGTTTAAGCAACATAACGACATAAAAACGAGCTAGGCTTAAGAGTGTTACCTCCTTGAAGCGAAACTTCAAGAACTTCCTTTCTGTTAGCACCAAACGCTCACAATCTCACAAAACGCTCACAAAAGGGTTTTTGGCAGCCTAGGGACAAGAGAGAGGTGTGAAAAACTGAAGGGGTATGGGTTATTTATAGCTGAGGGGCGCTACCAACTCTCTAGAAAAACAGCGGACGTCTGGCCAACCCTAGCGTATGTCTGGTACTATTTACACAGCAGTCCAAAAGCTGCCTTGTACACCCAAGTATTATCCAACGAGTATTCCAAAAAGTAACATACGTCTGTGTGGTCCCGCTTACGTCCATGTACTATTTGCAGAGAATACGTACGGTGGTCCCCCCACGTAAGTCTGAACTACAAACAAAAGCGTAAGTCCGCTAACCCTAGTGTACGTCTGGTCCAAAAGACCAAATTACCCTTCTAGTGTTCTTAGTGACCTAAAGCCCAAATTATCCCGCTAACTAAGCTACTTAAGCTTAGTTAATTATTTGGATCACTACATTTTGAGATATTAAGGAGGTGAAGCTTTGGGTTCATGATGTATCTCAAGATGGACAATGATGGAGGAAGGAGCTTCAGTACTCACTTCCTTAGACAAATTTGAGTCTGTTGGGGGCTCACTTTGCTCTGGGTGCTCAACTTACTCCTCCTTGCTATCAACAATGAGAGGCTCAGCAGCTGATGAAGATGGGTTAGGGAATGATATCTCAGTGGTTTCCCCATTCTTAGTTTGCATTTTAGGAGTGGAATCCAATAAGGCATCAGCTTGCTCAAGTAACATGTCAAGGTCCAGATCACTTTCAAATTGAGCAAAGTACTCTTCCAAAAGATCCTCCATACTTGGCTCATTAAAAATCTCAGCTTGCTCAAATAACATGTTAAGGACTAGATCACATCCAAATTGAACAAAGCACTCTCCCAAAGGGTCCTCAAGACTTGGCTCATTAAAAGTCTCCTCAACAATTTCCTCACTCCCAAGTGTGGTGGTGGTTTGGACATGCTCATGATAAGAATTGTTGGAATCATCCTCATCAATCATGTTGTGCCTTTCAGCCATCAACTAAATTTGAAGCTCTTTTTCCCCAATTCTGTTGAGTTCAGCAACTAGATGACTGACATGTCCTTCCATCTTGGCAATAGCTTGAGTGTTGACCTGAGTGAGACTTTTCATCTCTTGAAGGCTTGACTGTTGACCATGGTGGAATTCTTAAGCTCTTGTATAATTTGACTATTTGATTGTATGCACGCTATGAGTGTGTCTTCAAAGGATAATTCTTGTGGAGGATAATTACAGGATGAAGGAATGGAAGATTGGTTATTGAACTGCGGATATTCAGGATGGTGCAGTTCATGAACTTACAGAGCATAATTTCCAGTAGCTTGAGCTTGTGATGAGAAATCAAAATGGTTGCTCTAGTCTGGGTTGTAGAAATTGAAATGTAATTCAAACCCCGAAATGGAGAAGTTGGTGTTCATTTGCTCATAAGAAAATTTAGAAAATTGTCTAAATGTTGGACAATTGCTAACATGATGATAATGATTGAAACAATATGAACATGGTTCATGTGGGTAGAAATTGTGAGTGTAGTTGGTAAGACCGGGTGTCCTACAACTAGGAGAAGCATGTTGTATAGAAAAATTGCTAAAATTATCAAAAGAAAAATCCATGCGTCACTCTCACTCTTTAGCATGCAAATAAACCACATAAAACATTAACCATTCTCTCTTTTTTTTAAAAATAAATAAATAAATAACTAAATAAACAAAAAAATAAATATTCTAAAATCAAAAACCTATACTAACACATAAGCATAAAACTAAAATAAAAAATAAAATAAAATAAAAAACCCAAAAACTAAAAACTAAAACTTAAAAACTCACAAAAATGACCAAAAATAAATTTGGTAAAGTTTTCAGCTACTACCAGTCTGTTGGTGCAGCCCACTACGTTGTTGCGCTCGAGCGCAGGCTGGGTGGGATCGAGCGCAAGCGCGCTGATCCTTCAGTGATACTACCTGCAGTGCTAGAGCTGACGCGGAAGCTGGTCTTGCGCAGGTTTGCACAAAGGAACCAGTGTTTGCCTAGTGCGCGAGTGCGCTCAAGCGTACCGTTGAGTGGATCGAGTGCAGGCGCACTGATCCGTTAGTGGTGCTGCCTGCTGCGCTTGTGCGTCTTGCTTGGTGCTGCCTTGTGCATGAGTGTGCTTGAGCATGCTGCACTTGCGCTTGATCGCGTTTGAGCTCGAGTCAATGTATGGACGAAGGTCGATCAGAAGCTGCAAAACAGGCAACCAAAAAAAAAAGCAGAAAAAAGAAAATCTTTTTTTTTTTTTTATTAGCAACAGGAATAAGACAAATTGCAGAATTTAAAATCCTAGCTATAATTAGTAGAAAGATAAAACCAATTTAGACATAAATTGTTTTCAAAAATCAATCAATTCCCCGACAACAACGCCAAAAACTTATTGGGAAAATTTTAGGAAAAAATCCACTTTACCATCCTGAAGTTTCAATTTAATCCCCAAAGTTTAAAAATTGGCAATTTACCCTCCTAATGTTTCAAAAATTTTCAATTTAAACCTTCCGTTACTAATTTCTGTCAAATTGGACGAAAATCTATGAAATTACGTAATTACCCTCAGGCTTTGCTTTTTTAATTTTCATCCAATTTAATGGAAATTAGTAACGAAAGGTTTAAATTGAAAATTTTTGAAACATTAGGGGGTACATTGCCAATTTTTAAACTTTGGGGTTCAAATTAAAAAACACCTGAAACTTCATGGGGGTAAAGTGAATTTTTCCCAAAATTTTAATTACTTGCAAGTGCACGAATCGTTTGCAATAAAGGGTTGCAAGTGCGAGGTCGATCCCATAGGAAATTATGTTTATGAAAACAATTATATCTAAACTCATTAAATCTTAACATATTTCCGAAAAAGACTTGATTTTTTATTTTGAAAATAAAACATAAACTAAATAAGATGAAATAAATCAAAAGAAAGCGCTAACGTTTTGGAATCCACATTTACCGAATCATAGCAACATATTCAATGTTCATCAATATTATCCAAAGTTCTAACAATAAAAATCTTATGTATCTTCTACTATGCTTCAAAGATTAATTAAATCATTCAATGAATCCGTTCTTTGTACAAATTACAAAAGATATCCAATTTAAATGAAATCATCAAATGTATCGGTAGAACAAAGCATATTGAATATCTAATGTTTTGATAAATGAAAACCCAAGCAATCAATTAATGAAACTATTTCAAATCATCACATGTATCCGTAAATCAGAATAGATATTCAAGAATCATCTCAATAATTGAATTGAAGTAAAACAATTGAAATATTAAAACCCATAAAAACGGATAATATTAATTTACATGGAAATATTGTTGTTCTTCATCGGTGAGGCTTCATCCTTAACTTTAGTTGAGAAATTAGCTACACATAACTATGAAAAATAAATCATAAACCTAAAGAAAAACTAAGCTAAAAGGGAGAAAATGTGTGAAATTTCGGACTTGGTCTTCAACCCCCTTTTCTTGAGGCTTAGCAATCTATTTATAGGGGTTTCTAGGGTTTTTAACCCTGAAAACGGCGCTGGTGTTTAGCTGTCAGGCGAGTACGCTCGATCGCACTCGTGCTTGTGATGTTCCTTCTGTGGCACAGCGTTCATGAGCTGATAGCTTGTCAATGGGAGCGGGTGTGCTCAAGTGCATCCCTGCTGGGCTCAAGCGTAGGGTCGTGCGCTCGATTCTACTTCCTCAGATGGCTCTTTTTCCAGCTTTTTTTCGAACTCTGCATTTTTCACCTTAAAACCGCAATTTTCCTTTAGTAACCTACAAAACACTAAAAACACAGAACTAACACGAAACATCAAATTATAATACGGTTAAATGATTAGCAAATGTAAATTAAAGGGCTCAAATATGGAATATTTGGCACTCATCAGCTTCACACTGAACAAATGGGACATCATATCCTATTTATTGGAAAGGGAAAAAGACTAATACACATAAATAGGTTGCATTTTTACAGTAGGTTTTCCTGCAGTGTAAGGACGGTCTTAAATCCGTACGCACGGCTGGTAGGGTTTCATTGCTAACTCCCACGAACAACCCAACAACATAAGCACAAACAAGTGACTGAATTCTCTAAAAGTCGATTAAATCCATTGGTGACACTTCTAACAACGAGGCTCTCGGGAGTCTATTGGAACAACCAACTAAGCATGGCCAGGTGACACATAAGATGACAATGCTCTCAGGAGTCTACTAGAATTGTGGCGACTCGGAACTTGCTCGTAGACTCACACAAATAACCCTTCAGATTGATACTTCTCCATCAATGGTTCTTAGAGGAATAACTAGTGTAAGAATGACCTGGTGGTGTATCATGTGATAGTGCTCTCGGGTTGAACTGTGAAGTCTTTATCCACGAAATCCGCAAGCACGGCTAGGTGATGATGCAAGTATTGGATTTACAAATTACATACAAAGACTTCAATTTTTACACCAAAACACTAAGATCCCATTTGGTTTTCAAAATAGACCCCTGGAAAGGAATATCCCTCTCTCCATCTATTCTATTGATACTGCAAGTCTATCTCTCATCTCTTGCTCCCTATCTGTTTCCCTATCTCTCTCTTTCTATCTCTTTTCCCTATCATACGATTCTTTGTCTGTGAAAAAAAATTGATTACGGGTTTAGGAATTGCAAAATAAAATTTCCGCATGAACAAGAATCACATGTGCAAATCCGGTGGAAATAACTTCATTAAATAGAAGCATGAAAAGCAAATAAAATCACTTTTCTATATCTTTGCAGAACACTACCATTGACAACAAGTCCAGAGACATGAATCAACTAAATAGACAATGTAAGTATGACCAACCATCTCCGTTAATACTTGACCACTTAACGCCCATAGCCTAATGGAACTGTTGTAACATAAATATAATTAGGGACACCTATTATGAGAAGCCTTTTTTTTTTTTCACCAATCAATAATCAAGCCACCAGGAAAAATGTAATGTAGATTTAGTAACATACACTTCCTTTTTGTTTTTGAATTGAAAGTCTACTTAAAAACATATTACTTCTCTGTTAACGAAATAATTCTTCTAACAAACAATTGATTAGGTTATTATCCAAAATATGAAGATTATCCATATACAAGGGTAAAAAATATATGTGCCAAATACCGTGTAGATGGAAAGATTTATATATAGATATATATAATGTCAAAGAACTCAGCCTTTTTCCCGGCATGTTTGATTAAATCAAGACAAAAGAAATAGATGAAGTATGAAACTCGAAAAGTATGGACTATTAAATTTCCATTGATGCCCTGATGCAGTTGGGTTAAGCTATGGCTTAGTCAGACTTGAGAGAGCGCTTGCGGTTCCCACCGTCTAGGCCCCTCCTGTGCGACTCCCAGCAAATAAGTGTTATCATTGTTACAGCCAGATAAGATAACCACAATTGGTCTCTCCGGCCTATCATTTTTAATTAGAAAAAAATTAAAAAAAATGTAAGCACCACTTCAACAGATTCAACTTCTACATGCTTCCTGTTAAAAAACTTAATCTACCTAGAAGCAATTTTCAACCAAATTTCAAAACTGCTAGTTGTATTTTTCTCTTGCCATCAAACTAAATTCATTATGTTGGTAAACTCTCCAATGTTTTTGTTCTCGATTCTGGAAGTCTTTTGCTTTGATTGCTGTTCCTTTCACATTAGACATTGACACCTAAGAAATGCTCTTCATGAAAATGTACACTTAAAGTAAATCTCTGCATTTGGATTTCCTGTACCCCAGCCAGAGAAAGGTCCTTTCAGTTACATTTGACCCCATAATTGGGCAAAACCGGAGTCATTTTTCTAGCCGAAGTCCGGAGGACTTATTCCAAAATTTGTCAAAAATGGTGGCCTGTTGAAGAAATTTAACCCTTCTAAGCCGATTGCATAAGTAGCATCAGGGGTGCTCACTGTCAAATGGCTTACAATGGACCCCCTCAGTTGCAGCAATGAAGACTGAGTTCGAGACTACAAGCTCTGAGCTTAAGATATCTTCTTCGAGAATCATAATGTATTTTACTTCAAGCATGTTCTCTAAATACCTGCTTATCAGATCTACCTGCATTCGACCAGTTCATATAATATTCTTTCACTGAGCAGACAATTTACCTAAATTAAATAGAAGTCTACGTCATGAACCAAACAAAAAAATACACCTGAATAGATTCTTCAGCAACACCTTTTATACCAAGAAGAGTCCAATTGCGCAGAGACCATGAAACTTGGCCGTCACTGCAACAATCAAAGGCCAAAGACACCCCTGCTTGAATGACAGATCCACCATTCTCTCCTTTAGAGACTGATGTGTGCAGCAGTTGTTCTACCGTGCCGCCATGCCACATGGGAGTCTTGTAGGATGTAATTAAGCCGCTTGGCAGCATCAAGGTGGCAGTGCTTCCATTTTCCAATCCCATCTTAGCAACGCAGCTATCACCAAAACCTTCAAAGGTGACGCCATGGCCACTGACTTCTCGCTCTAAGTAGTCCACGTTGATGGGTTGGTAGGAGATTGAAGCCACTGCTGGCATTGGGAATTCTCTCTTGGTATCGTAGTAGTGAACAAAACGACATGGAGGAAGAAGACAAGGGTGGGATGAAACCAAATGTTTAGCAGGTGTTGTAGTGGATATGGGAATGAAATTGGGTAAGAATAGTGAACTGCAGGCCATGGTCTAATGGCAGGCGCTTCCATGGGGGTCAAGCATACCAATAGAAAATGAATACACAAATTCAATGATAGTTTTCTGGTAAGACAAAGAGCAGACACGAGAAGAGGATTTGAAGAGAAATGAAATGAAAGGGAAAAGAAAGAGAAAAGAAAAGCAGAGCAGGAGTAGAAGGCGTGGAGGCTGGAGAGAGATGTTCAAACAACAGATCCACCATTCACCCTAATCACCTGCCCATTAATCCACTCTCCAGCATCGCCAGCTAAGAATCCCACGAGGTGAGTTACATCCTTGGTCTCCCCAAGTCCGCCCAGAGAACAGGCATCCACAATCCTCTTGATCGTTTCCTCAGATTTACCCTAACAACATGTCAGTTACCACAGGCCCTGGTGCAACAGCGTTGGCAGCCACTCCCATACCCTTGAGCTTCTTAGCCACAATCTTTGTCATTGTCTCTACGGCTGCCTTGGAGGCTGCATAAGCTGCATACCCTGGTAGAAGAGATCCAGCAACCGAGGTTGATATCATGATGATTCTTCCACTGCCTCCATGTTTCAACCGAATAGCAGCCTCTTTACATCAGAAGAATGCACCTTTGGTGTTGATATTAAATGTCATATCCCAATCGTCCACAGTTGTATTGGCCAAAGTTGGGTACTTGGGATCAAGCACCCCAGCACAGTTTACAAGGATGTGGATTGAGCCAAATTCTGTTCAGCCCTATTGAAGAGCAGCTTCACCTGATCTGGGTCTGAAACGTCTGCTCGAACTGCAATTGCTTGAGGCTGAGAAAGGGTAGACGAGGCATTGAACTCAGACGCTAGAAGACCTGCTTTTGTTGAGCTTGAAGCATAACTGAGCACAACCCTTGCACCAAGGGAGTGGAGGCGGATGGCGATGGCACGGCCAATGCCACGTGAGGAACTGGTTATGATTGCTACCAGGCCGTCAAGTCGAGAAGAAGAGGAAGCGTGTTCCCTGGTAATTTCCTCGGTCATAACGGAGATTCAGTGACTGAAAATTGTATTTGATTGTTTTGGGGTTTAGAAATGATAGAGGATATGTAATGCTTTTATAATTGAAAATTACCATAGGACTCCCGAGAGACTGGGTAGCTTCATAAATCTGAATGTAGAAATTGTCAACTCAAATCCTCTCTTCCTGACCGAAATGGTTCAATTCCTTTTTTTTCTTTTGTAGGGTCAAACATTTGCAAACCTAAAGGTGTTACAAACTTACGATATCAAAACTGTTCGTTGTTTAAGAATTAATTTAGCCTTGGGTGGGGAAATAATGACTTGGCACTAGGTTGCCAATTGATGACAAGGTGGTTGCATCACTGCACACCTAAGGCTCTGTAAAGCCAATATTCATTGCGTCACTGCATACATAAGGCTCTTTTGATTACTTCACAGTTCATATGAATGGCCAAAGATCGAAACTTCATATAGAAAGTCAAAGGTGGCTGAGTTGTAGAAATTCCAATAGTTGGATTTATATAAAAATAGATCCTAATTCCTGATGAACATTTATTGATCTGCACTTTAGGCTTAACTCAGGTAATTAGGAGGTTTTAACTTTTTCTTTTAAAAAAAAAAAAAAAAGTAATTAACAGATTTTAGCAAAGTCAGCAAAGCATGATGACAAATTTGGAGGAAGAAACCAACCTGGGATAAGAATAGGCATGCCCTTTTCCATCAATATTGGCTTCAATAGGTGCTTGAAAATCCATTGATTCTGGACAAGTTTAGGTCTTCACTCTTCAGGTGAGGAGATGAATTAAAGATTGGTTCTGAATGATGAAATTAATGGTTTACTCAAGAAGTTGACTTCTCAAACCAAGCGAGTCTTTCTAGCATTCCAAAGCATTAGGAATCTAAAGAAAAGAAAAATATTGGACTGCTTACCATTTCAAAGACCCGGAAATAAGAAGGACTAACCCTCGCCATATCTCCAATGCTATCAGCAAAGACACCCCCAATCGCAGAAAAAAAATCTTAAAATGCACCAATTTCTAGTACTTATATGTAAAAGCTGGGAGAGGCACTTTGGATTTAGTCCAGATGTCCAATAACTAATGCTCAATAGAACACGCTCGCACAGAAACAGGTCATCAAAAGGATCTGCTGTTTTATTCACCTGAGAAAGAACATCAAATTTGAGAAAAGATCAAAATTTGAAGAATATAAACACTCTACTGGTTAGCACGTTCCAACAGTTTCTGACATCTAATTCTGAAACTTAAAGTTTGCTCCTTAGTTCTGCTCAAGAATCCATGAACTTTCCTAATGAGAATAATATATCAGAAATGACTCTAGCCATTGCCCCAAATAAGAACAAAATAAAGTAAAAAGAGCTAAATGGCCCAAATGATTTGCTAAGGCTTTGGTATGTTAATCTCGTCATAAATCACAAATTATAGGAAGAAAAAAAAAAAAAAAAGTGTTTGCTCCTGGGATCGAGGTTCACTAAAATTTTAGGTGTGGGGGTAAAAACTAAAAAGAACATTTTTTGGAGGGTAAAAAGTTAAACTTAGAAGGTCTATTTTATTAAAAAAATTAAAAAATTAAAAAATTAAAAAAAAACATATAATATAGAGGCATATTTTAAAATTTTTCCCCCAAGCTTCAATGTGGTTCCGCCCATGCCTGCAATTCCCTTAATTTCGGCCACTCATTTAAAATAAACGGCCTTGATTGAGTCACATAAGCACAAAAAATAAAAAATAAAAAAGCAAAAGAAGTTAAGAGGTGGTCCGCCATTCCAAGGGGTGCTTGAGGTGGGTCGACCATTCTCTCACCACCTAGCCACTTGAGTTGGGGTGGTCGAGCTCAAAAAAAAAAAAAAGGGCCTTAAGGGGTGGTCGTCCACCCTCGTACTTTTTGAGGGGTGGTTGGCCATCCTAAGGGGGTGCACCCCTTTAAAGGAAGAGGAGATGGTGGGACTACCTTAGCCACTCTCTTGGTGTAGTTGGCCACCTTTTTTTTTTTTTTTTTTTTCAGTGTTTATGCAGCTCAATCTAGACCGTTCATTATGAATGAGCGGCCTGATTGATAGAATAGGAACCTCAATCCTTGGTTATGAGTCTTATGACCTCCTTGTTCAAGTAACGCTATTATATGCTTTCCCTGACAATAACAGTGTCTCACAGGTTACCTTTAGAAAGCTCTGGAAATAAAAAGGGGAAGCCTTGCCATATCTCCTGGAGTCACCATCAACGATGCCAAGTCCTTCAAATTTCTGAAAAATCTTGAAAGCACCAACTTCAGCTACTGATATACTAAGTTTGTGTCACGAACAAGATCTGCTGGATTATTCACCTGGGGAGAGAGAAAGAGAACAATGGGAAATATACATTTGCAGAAGTCTTCAAAAATAATAGTGAAACAATTAAATTGCTTGGAATCTGATTGAGGAACTAACAAAACAAAAATTAGCAATCAAAAATTAAGTTGAGACTGGAGGTCTTACCAGTCTTCAAGTAAGGAAACCTGAGTAGAGGGTACAATCATACTCTGACATCTAATGTGTTTGGCACGATCCAACGAATTTCCTATTTTCTTGATCAACTTTATTCAGTCATACTTACCAGTAATCTCTACATGAACATATACCACCTTCAAAATGATGAAATCGGTATGCATCCCTTACTACAATAGCTCGATTTGAAATCTTTGACACATACTTAATCCAATTATGGCAATCATTACAGACGCGAAGATTCTTAAACACACGTATGGGAATCGTATTTGACAAGCTAAGGAGTCCAAAAGCAATTGCCAATTTCTCACTATGAATATGTACTGTTGGATCCTTCCGCCCTTGCTCCACGTTGTTCAAAAGGGTATAGCGGTCCTGCACATAACCAATTTCAGCTGCCTGTTTATTCAAATCTCCTAAGTATTCATATACTTTATCTGCTAGTGGATGGAGACGGTCACCAACAAAGAATGCATGAACTGAGTTCTTAACTTCAATCCAGCTACGACCGGGCTCTTTCTTCACACCCCTGTCTTTCATCATTTGCCTTGTCCTATCCCTACTGTCCCATTTCCCAGAGATTGCATATATATTCGATAAGAGAACATAAGTGGCTGAATCTTCAGGCTCTAATTCTAGAAGATGACGGGCAGCAAACTCTCCAATTTCCATGCTCTTATGAACTATACAAGCACTTAAGAGGGTCCTCCAAATCATTGCATCAGGTTTAATTGGCATATCCTCTACGAATTTTCTTGCACGGCTCAAAAACCCAGCCCGGCCAAGAAGATCCACAACACAAACGTAATGCTCAGGTTTAGGCACTAAGCCATACTCTTTGCTCATGGATTCAAAGTAGCCAAGCCCCTCGTTCACCATACCCACATGGCTACAGGCTGACAAAACTCCCACAAAGGTAACATGGTTAGGCATCATACCAAGCCTCTTCATCTCCTCGAAAAGATGTATTGCTTCAATAGCACATCCATGTTGAGAATAGCCTGTAATCAAGGCATTCCACGAGACCTCATTTTTTTCAACCATTGCATAAAACTCTCTCTTGGCGTCATCCATACTACCACACTTGGCATACAATGTGATTAAAGCATTAGAAACCTCAGTTTCTGAATCATACCCAGTTTTTAGAATCATAGCATGGATCTGCTTCCCTTGTTTAGTATTTGCTAGATTGGCAGCTGCACTAACTGTAGAGCCAAATGTGAATAGATTAACTTCTACTCCAGCCTTGTTCATTTGAGCAAATACCTGCAGTGCTTCCTCACAGTACCCACTTTGTGCAAACCCTGATATCAATGCATTCCATGATATGTTATCTTTATCATCAATTTTCTCAAATGCAAAGTATGCTTCTTCTATTCTACCACATCTAGCATAAAGACTAACAAGTGCATTGCTGATTGAAAGATCATCTGAGTAACCAGAGACACACGATTGAGCGTGGATTTGTCGTCCTTGATTGAGTGCTTGAATACCAACACATGCACTAATTGCACTTGAAAATCCTATATTATCAGATCGGATCCCTCGATTCTGCATTTCTTCAAAAAGTTTAAGAGCTTCGGCAAACATATCATGTTGTGCATAGCCTGCAATCATAGCAGTCCAAGAGACAACATCTTCCTCAGTTAATCTTCTGAGAATTTGCAGGGCAGTATCAAGTTTTCCAAGCTTAGCATACATATCTATGAGCACACAGGAGACGTACACATTGAGATGAAAGCTAGTCTTCATGACTTGAGCATGAATCTGCTCTCCTAGATCAAGAGCTCCAGAAGAGGTACAGGTTCTCAGTATACTTGGATAAGTGAATTGATTGGGTATCATGCCTTCAATCTGCATCTGTCTAAATATCTCAAACGAATCACTCAGATTACCTAACTGCCCATAAGCAACTAACATAACATTCCATAGGACCACATTTTCACTCTCTGTCGTAAGGAAAAATTCATGGGCAGTATCTATATCTGAGCATTTCACATAAAGATCCAGCAGAGCACCTTCAAGAATAATATCTGAAGACATTCCAGATTTTATTGCATATGAGTGGAGTTGCCTCCCTGTATGGAGAGCTCTAACAGATGCACTGGCACTCAACAAACTTGCAACTGTAACACAATCTGGTTTCAAGCAATCAAACTGCATTTTCTTAAACAATTCTAGAGCTCTATCACAAAATCCACACTGAGCTAGCCCTGAGATGAGGGTATTATATGAAACCCTGTCCCTGTATCGCATTGTGCTGAAAATGTGTTCAGCAGATATCAAGTTTCCTGAGCGGGAATACAATGTCACAAGAGCATTGCACACGTACATCTCAGAAGAAAACCCCCCCTTAAAAACAAGGCCATGAAGCTGCTCTCCTACATCAAACAACTCTATCTTGGTGCAGGCACTTAGAACGTTTGAAAACATATAAGGAGTAGGAGCAATTCCTGATGTATGCATCTGGCAAAATAGGAGAATAGATTCTACTTCATGTCCATTCTGAGAAAAACCTGTCATCATCGCCACCCAAGAAACACTATCCTTCAAATATAATCTATCAAACATCTTTTTAGCACAATCTATGAAGCCATTTTTCGAATACAAATCAATCAGCGAGTTACATACAAGTGTACTAGCACCGAAACCATGATAAATAATCTTAGCATGAATCTGCTGCACATACTGGAAAGCAACATTACCACCACGGCACGCCTTTAAAACTCCAGCAAATGTTGTTTCATTTGGATTCACATTCTCAGCTATCATTCGGCAAAAGAGACCTAATACCCGACCCGTCCACTTGTCCCCCACAAGCCCATTAATTATTTTATTCCAGGAAGATAAACTTCTATCATGCATATCATCAAAAACCTTAATCGCGCCATCTAAATCACCGCCCGCAATATAGATATCGATAGTTCGGTCACACAAAACATGTTCCGAATCAAAACCCAACTTCAAAATCTTTCCGTGCAGCTTCTGCCCACATCCTAAAGACCCAGAATTCAAACACCCTTCTAAAAGCCATAGATAGGTCTGAAAATTCGCACGAATCCCACGCTCTTCCATGATATGGAGGAAATCAAATACCTTTGAATTTTCTTCATTTTCTTGGACTGGAAATTCGTCGAAAGCATGGGATACGGCGGTGTTACTAAAACCAGCTAAATTTATTCCAAGCAAAACATGGTTTTGCATAAAAGAATTGCAAAGTGGGATTACCTTATGAAACGTTGTAGCGGGTTTCACAGTGCTGTGGCGTTTGAATGCACGCGGGAAGTGATAGAACAAGGAATATGGGAAGGACCCGCGAAGAGAAAGTGGAGCGAGAAGCATTTGAAGAGGATACTTGGAAGATAAAAGAGTCAGCATCTAACTCCGAAGACCAGCTTCTTATCAGCCAAACACGATTCTTCCCACATTCATGGCCTTAGGACCACTGCAGAAGGCCTACTGCAAAGACGAACAAACCAATTAAGCAAATCAAATATTTATCACAAAATATTTATATCCTTAACAAACTCAAATCACTTTGTTAGGAAAAAAACGCACGTCAATTTAATAAATTGGAGGGTTAATAACTTAATAATCTTTTTAGTAACTAGGTTTGCACTTTTTTTATTTTTTCTCGCCTAGGTTTTAAATCGTATTATAGATGGTACTTGACTTATGGATAAAGACCAATTTAATACCTTCGTCACATTTTATCAACCGAACTAATTTCAGCCACTCCATTCCGGCTCTGAGCCACCCTCAATGGCCAAAATGGGGTGGCCGGCCACCCCCATTGGCTAGGCCACACTATATTTGTCTTTTTCTTTTTGTAAGTTCTGATTTTTTTTTAATTAGTTTTATGATTTTTTTTTCTTTTAATTTTTTCGGACACGAGGCATGCTTTTGTTAGAACACATGTCAATTCGTTAGTTTGATTGACGGAATGGTGACGGAAATACTAAACCGATATTTACTCATAAATCAGGTATCATCTGTAATACCAATTAAAACTTAAGTGGGAAAAAATAAAAAAGTGAAAACCTAAGTACTAAAAAATTTATTAACCCTAAATTGAATTAGGAAAAAATTTTCACCAACGTACATTTTGGAGGAAGAGTACTTTGTATATCCAAAACGACAGAAATTTCCTCCAAACAAATTTAGAAGAAATTTCCTCCAACCCACTCTAATAATTGACAAGTATCATCTCGCACATATTTTCTTTAATATTCTTAACAGCCATTTATTGTCATTCCACTAAACTATTTCAAAACATTGATTTTTGATAAATTTAAACATGTTAAATGACACTTAACATTTATTAAAATAGGCCAAAAAAATTTCATCGAAAATTTGTGTCCAATCCAAAATAAATACCCTATAAGCACTGCCCAACAATATTAAAAAATTAACAGGAAAATGTGTGCGCACGATGAATTCGGACCCTTTCCAATCCAAATGGATTGGAGATTATCAAGTTAATGGCTAAGATTTCTTCTCAGAAATCTTAGAGACACAAATAAGACACCTATCCCACTAATTAAAAAACAAAAGAATATTATTTATGAATAAAAAAAAAATTAATAGGGTGGCCGGCCACCTCATATCGGTCATAGGGGGTGGCTGGCCACCCCATGGCCCTTGGGGGTGGTCCGGCCACCCCAAGGGCCAAATGAAGAAAAAAAAAAATTATAGGGTTTGCATTTGGGGATGGCCAAACCACCCCCAAGGGCCATGGGGGTGGTTCGGCCACCCACAAGGGCCAATTTAGACTGGCTAAAGCAACCCTAGGCCCAACGAGGGTGGCTCATGGCACATAGGGGGTGGCTCCTTTCACAAGTGGGGGATGGCCAAACCACTCCCATAGGCAATGGGGTTGGTTCGGCCACCCCTGGCTGGCCATTCCCTATGAAAAAGATTGGCTAGCCACCTCATTATTTTTTATTATTATTATTTTTGTTAATTTTAAATAATATTTTTTTATTTTTTTATTAAAGAAACATATGTCCTATTTGTAGTCTTAAAATTTCTGAAAACTATTAACTACATACTCTTTGATCCATTTTGGACCTTAGAGGATGAGGATCTAAGCAAGATCAGGCTTGGAGATGCGATAATAAATATGCACTTCCCCAAAGAGCTTTAAACAATATTAAAAAATAAAATTAACAGGAAAATGTGCGCCCACGAGTTTCTTGGGGATGCGATTATTAAAATGCACTTTCCCAAAGAGTTTATAAAAGCGCTTAACCGGAACATGTCTCCAATAGGACAAGGTTTTCCTCCAAACTGGGTTGGAGGAATTTCGTCCAGCCTAATATATAAAAGTGACATGTGTCCCTTAACATGTGAGATGCACATATTTTTTTAATAGCGGGAACAAAATTGGAATACATTTTATTAAAAACTCATGTGCATCTCACATGTTATTAAAAAAATAGACACATGTCACTTTTATATACTAGGTTTGAGGAAATTCCTTCAACCCAATTTGGAGGAAAACTTTGTCCTCTCCAATATACGTAGGAGTTCCTACAAGCAAGAGAGTCAATGAAGACATAATTGTAAGAAAAGCTTATGCTCTAATGTAAGTCTTTCTTGCTATAGAATGTTTTGAAAGATAAGATTTTTTGGGAAAATATTTGCAAAATTAAATTTTATAAGTAGAATTTTCTATATATAGTTTTGGATAAAGATAGATATGTAATTCTAGTTTGGCTTATCGTCATCTTTTTATTTTTAAAAAATTGATTTGCTGCTAGAAATAGATGAATTTGTAGGAATATATTTTTGTCGAATTTCTTTAAAATTTAACACTAACAATCCTATATTTTTCAGTGCTCACCATTTTAGTAACAAAGCAAATTAAGGTTAAAAGCATGGTTGTAACACTCAATTACTTCGCCTTTCAATCCCTTCCTTCAGTTGCTCTCTTACCTGCAAGAGCTCAAAGATCTCCCAAGTTTTCTATGACTTCCACTCTGTACTCCAGCTCTAAGTGAGTTCATTCTTCAAAGTTTCTCATCACGCAATTGAGTTGTTTGACTATTTTAGCGGCAACCAATGACCTAACAATA
Source organism: Corylus avellana (assembly GCF_965113065.1). Lineage (NCBI taxonomy): Eukaryota > Viridiplantae > Streptophyta > Magnoliopsida > Fagales > Betulaceae > Corylus > Corylus avellana. The sequence continues at coordinate 23,167,234 of NC_142493.1, forward strand.
CTATTTTTTATTTTTTTTTTATTTTTTTGTCTTAAATTCTAGAGGGAAAGCAATGTCTTTAGGCCATGCCAATGCTAACGCAGTCCATCCCATGCTACCAGAAGGTTGAAATCTTCAAATCCATGGAGGAGTGGGTCAAGAGTGACATTTAACTCTCCTAAAACTTGTTGAGAAATCTTGGCAACCACATGACTTTTTGCCAAATCCTACCTCATATGGATTCATTGAGCAAGTCAATCAACTAAGGGAGAGAACAAAGGACATTCTGGACGACTACTTTGTTGTCTTAGTCGGTGATATGATCACGGAAAAATCCCTTCCAACTTACCAAGTACTTATCAATGGCACAGAAATTTTTTATGATGAAACAGGTAGTGATAACACACCTTGGACAACATGGCCAAGGGGATAGAGTGCAGAAGAAAATAGGCATGGTGATCTTCTTAACAAATACCTCTCTCTTTCCAGACAAGTGGATATGAAACAAGTCGAGAAGACAACACATTATTTGATTGGGTCAAGAATGGTGAGATATGCAATAATTCTTTAACGTACATTTTTTAACTTGCTCATAAGTCTTGTCACAGCTTATAGTGAGACCATAATATTATGTCAGAATTCTTATGTGTGATATGAAATTTCATGTCCAATAATAACAACAAATATGAGTAATTAATATAATGCAACTAAATAAACCCATAGCTTTGAGGTAAAGTTACCACTTCTTTACATTTTATATCAAAGCCTCATTTAAAAATTCTAAGGTGATTATCTCCTCAATACATTTCTTAAAATGGTCCTCCTACTATTATGATAAAAAAAAAATAAAAAATAAAAAAATATATATCCAATTTGAAATTATTATTCTATGGACCACATATATGTGTGTGTAAAGAACTTTAAAGTTAGAATGATCAACAAGCTAATGTCCTATATTTGTGTGTTTTAAAGTTAGAATGATCAACAAGTTAATGTCCTATATTTTTTTCTAATTATGATCCTATATTTTTGTCTAATTAGGATACCGGCACTAGGACAAGTCCCTGCTTTTTTACTATCTACACATTGTTTCAAGAAAGAGCAACATTTATCTCCCATGAAAATACAGCCAAGCTTGCCATGAAGCACGGGGAAAAGCTTGCCCAAATATATGGCATAGTTGCTGCAGATGAGAAATGCCACGAAATTGCTTATACCAAAATAGTTGGGAAGCTTTTCGAGCTTGATCCAAATGAAACTGTCATAGCATTTGCCGATATGATGAGGAGGAAAATATTAATGCCAGCCCACTTAATGTACGACGGCTACAATGAAAATCTTTTTGATCACTTTGCAAATGTTGCCTCTCGGATTGGTGTCTACACGGCCAAGGACTATGGAGAAATATTGGAACATTTGGTGGCTAAATGGAACGTTGAGAAACTAACTGGACTTTCCGGTGAGGGACGAGAAGCCCAGGACTATATATGTGGATTAGGTCAAAGACTAAGAAGGTTAGAGGAAAGAGCTCTAGCAAGGGCAAAAAAAGCACCCACCGTTTCTTTCAGCTGGATCACTAGTAGGGAGGTGAAGCCATAATTAAGCAAATTACAAGGGATTTTGCAATAAACCAAATATTCCCTTCTTTGTATTTTGTAATATTATAGTCATCTAAGTTCATGAGTATCCTTTTAATTTCATGAGGCATGAGATTTTTAACAAGTTCACAAGGGCATGCACTCTATATTGGAAAAAGATTAATCGTACAACTATTAAGAATGATTGCATCAACACATACAATATTGAGAAGAGGAAGTTGAAAGCATTGCTATATGGAGTTGAGAAGGTGAACATAACTATGGATATGTAGACCTCTTCGCAGAGGATGTCGTATATGGTGGTCACTTGCTACTTTATAGACTTTGATTGGGTCCTTCAAAAGATAATTTTGAATTTATGTAATGTTCTTCCTCCACATAGTGGTGTTATTATTGTTGATGCTCTAAGGAGTTGTTTTGAATATTGGGGTATTGTGGATAAGGTGTTTACAATGACAGTTGATAATGTGAAATCAAATGATGTTGCCATAAGGATTTTGAGAGATGATTTTGAGTTGAGTGGTGCCTTTCCTATTGGTGTTGGAGGATGTTTATTTCATGTGCAATGTTGTGCACATGTCACTAACTTGCTGGTGCAAGCAGGGCTTGCTGAAATTGGGGATACAATTAATCATGTGCGCCAAGGTATCAAGCATATTGTGGCTTCTAAGAGCCGACTAAAACGGTTTAGTGATATAGCTAAAAGGTTGCAATTGCCTTTCAAAAAAAAACAAACAAAACCAAAAAACTGATTTTAAATGTCCCCACTAGATGGAACAACACCTACATGAAATGATGTGCAAAATATCTACCTAACTTAATAGGTAAATAATTGTACGTTTTACTTGCAAGTGCACAAGGTCAACATAGTAGTATATGGTGCAAGTACAGAATCATTCCCACGAGGATTGCTGAATTTATGTTTAAAAATAAATTCCTTAAGTAAAACAAAGATTGATTGTCTAAGTGATAATAATAAAATGTAGGGTTTTGATATCCACCACTAATTATATTTAGTTAATATAACAGTATGCCAATGCTTTGATCATATTATACATATCTAATGTTTGTCAACCTAAGGGCATGGCGTATACTCCTAAGGCTATAGATTTTCCTAAGCAACAAGTTAGGCATGGCGTATACTCTAACTTTTTTCTTTTCTAAGGGATTTAGCATGATGTATACTAAGTTGTTCCTTAGGAAAGCATATGTTCTATGAAAATCGACAAACACATAAGGCCTAGGACATGACATATACTCCCAGTTCCCTATGTTGATTAACCCAAGAATCGCGGTGTGGATTCTTTTGTTACTTATGTTAAACCCAGGACTCGGCCATCCAAATTGATTTAACTAACTAGTCCATACCACATGCATATGTTGATTAGACACACACATATGAGGAATTCATGTAAGTATGCATTAATCAAGTTAAATAGCACAACAAGATCATCACAAGGGCGCCAATATTGAAATATTAACTAAACATAACTAGGGCTTCAATCTAGCCCTACTAATTAAATTAGCTACACATAAAACTGATGTTAAACATCTTCATAAAGAAAAGAAAAGAAAGAAAAGAATAAACCCGAGACTTGAACTTGAAGAGCTCAGCTTCTTCTCCTTACAAAGTATATCTATTCTAGAGGCTTAAGGGTCTATTTATAGGCTTTAAAAGTCCTTGACAAAGTAATAAACCTAGGGATTTTGTAGGGTTTCAAAACCTATTACAATTGGGAGTTGGAAAACCCTAATATGGAAAGAATGACAATCTGACCGCCACTTGATATGTCTCCTGCGCACGGGTGCGATCGATCGCAACCTGTGTGAGCTCGATCACAGGGTACCTGCGATCGATCGCAGTGTCAGAGAGCTCCCAATTTTCCCATCTTCTCTCTTTGAGCCCAAATCATCTAGTTTTACTTCATTTTCTTCCAAAAACCTACAAAAGTATGAAAAACACAAAAAAGAAATTAAAATAACCTAATTAACCAAAACCAAATGATTAAAACATGCAAGTTAAGGGCTAAAAATATGAATATTTTAACACTTATCATGAAACTATTGCCATAAGGTTCAAAAAAGTGTTCGCTAGGTACTCTAATATTGACCAAGCTTTTCAATGGGTTGCAAGTCCAGAAGAGTTGGACAAGGTTGAGAATGTGAATCAAATTTTGGCAATCTTCAATGAGGTCACCAATATTGTATCTGGAAGTGATTACCCTACTTCTAATCTATTTTTGCCTGAGGTATGGAGAATGAAAGAAATCCTATCCATAAAGTCGATGGATAGGAATTGATAAATTAGAGCAATGACAACTAGAATGGCCGAAAAATTTGATAAGTATTGGGGTGAATGCAATCTTTCAATGTCTTTAACTACTGTGTTGAACCCAAGATTCAAAATGAAGTTAATTAATTTATGCTTTCCTTTTATTTATCAAGAGGATGAAGCTCAAATGCACATTGACACTATGTTGGCTGCTTTGTGTGAATATTATGAAGTATATTTGGCTGCTCATAATTCTTCTATTCTATAACAAACTACTCAAGATGATACTAGTTCTTCAAGTGTATCTATCAAAGATGTTGGTCCCAAACCTACAATCCGTAAATCAAGGTTTTTGGAGCATGTTAGAAGTACCAACATAATTCCGCATGTGAAAACTGATTTGGACATTTATTTTGAAGAGGATGTCTATATATTGGTGAATGATAAAAATGGAAATGATATTAACCCAGAGTTTGAGACTTTAGCATAGTAGAAAGTTAATGCTTTGAAGTACCGCATCTTGTCTAACATGGCCCGGGATATTTTAGTTGTTCCTATGTCAAGTGTTGTTTTAGAATCAGTCTTCAGTGCTGATGGTAGAGTGATTGAACCACATAGAGCATCATTTTCAGCCGAAACAGTTCAAATGCTCTTATGTGGGTCGAATTGGATGAGATCCCTTCATGGAGTGAATAAAAAATCCGTTACTATTATAAGTGACACTTTTATTATTTACATTTACTTTTTTTTAGGTATAAACTCAATTTATTATAACGCACAGTGCATAATGATGTGCTATGCATGATAATCTAAATATAATTTTGAAAAAAAAAATCACAACTTTTATTACTCAATAGAAACCGCGTCAAACAACATAAACACATATAAAAAAGGCACAAAAATCATACAAACCACAGAAAACAATATAAACACCGAATGGTGGAAAGCTTTACAAAAGCAAAACAATTATATGGAGAAAAAGATTTGCTTGAAAAATAAGGTGAGATTCTTTCCTAGTAGAGGGGCGGAGAGAGGATGAACAGCAGCGACACGAGAAACAGTAAAGGGGCGGAGAGTGGATGAAGAAAAAAAAAGAAAGAAAAAAGAAGGGTTTTAATATATTTTAGGTGGGTATTCTTGATATTTTTTCATTCCCACTCAAATATAAGTAAATATTGTGCCAAATAAATTTTTAAGTGAAATCGTGATTTTGGTTTAAATTCGCACTTTTTCGAATAAGCACCCTCTAGTCAGCTTATGGAAATCGCGGATTTTTCCACGATTTTAAAATTGCAATCGCAAACTCTCCAAAATTGCGATTTGGTTTAAAAACACACTCCCACACTACAAGAAATTAGGTCTTTAGGGGCGACTTTAAGTCGCCCCTAAAGACCCTAAAGTGGACGCTGTTGGCAACAGCGTCCACTTTTCGACCCTAAAAGTGTCGACCCTAATAGTCCGACCCTAATGATCAAATGTCTGATTATCAGGGTCCACTTAAAAGTCGACCCTAATGATCACTTTTAGCGTCCACTTTATCGCCCCTAAAAGTCGCAATGTTTGGACCCTAAAGATGATGTAAACGGAAGCGAAAGTCGACCCTAATAGTCAAGCAATAGCGTCCACTTTTAGTTAACCATTAGGGTCGACTTTATGGACCCTAATGGCCCTTTTAAAAAAATAATAATAATAACTATTAGCGTCCAAATCAAAGTGGACGCTGATAGTTAAACCATTAGCGTCCACTTTTGTGGACGCTAATGGTCCTAAAAAATTAAAAAAAAAAACTAACTATCAGCGTCTACTTAGAGTCGACCCTAATGATGACTTTTAGCGTCCACTTTATCGACCCTAAAAGATGCATGTGTTTGACTCTAAAGATGATGTACACAAAAGAATTAGTCGACGCTAATAGTTGACCATTAGCGTCCACAAAGTGGACGCTAATGGTCCAAAAATATTAAAAAAAAATTGACTATCAGCGTCCACTTCAAAGTGGACGCTGATTAGTTGACCATTAGGGTCCACATTTGTCGACCCTAATGGTCCTAAAAAAAAACTGCGATCGATCGCACACAAGTGTGCGATCGATCGCAACATCAGTAGGTTTTCAAAATTTGGAGACCATTAGGGTCCACATTTGTCGACCCTAATAGTCATAAAAAAAAAATAAAAAAAAAAAAAACTGCGATCGATCGCAAACTTTTGTGCGATCGATCGCAGTATCAGTAGGTTTTCAAAATTTGGAGATCGATCGCACTTGGAGTGCGATCGATCGTAGCATCAGTAGGTTTTCGAAATTTTGGGATCGATCGCACTTGGAGTGCGATCGATCGCAGCATCAGTAGGTTTTCGGAAAATTGCGATCGATCGCACACAAGTTTGCGATCGATCTCAGCATCAGTAGGTTTTCGGAAAATTGCGATCGATCGCACTCCAAGTGCGATCGATCGCAGAACCAGGGAACATTAAAGCATACTATTATCATTGTTAAGATTTACCTTGTAGCAAAATGACACTTTTCTTATCTCTCTATTGGAGTACTACTTTGTGGCTCTAGTTCCTTTATGGCAACAAATATTAATTTACATAATTCACCAACTTTTTTAGTTCTGAAAGACTTTAAATCATTCCAAAGAAATGTAATATTTTCCAATTATCAACATGAACTCAGCTTTGGGTTCTGGAGATAGACATTTTTTGGTTGAATTTTATGATCTTTGTTCTGTTTGTGGAAATGGATATTGGGGCAGGGCAAAGCATATCAAGTCATCACCACGTGTTAACTGCAATGATGATAAACTTGCTAAAAAGCTAGAAAAGCTGAAGGTGGGAATATGTAATATTTCTCTTCCAACATCAAAGTGTAAGTTCATAGTCAACTTCTTCAAGCAATCTCCAAGACTATTCGCTTTAAATAAAAATATGACTGTAAGAGAACTAGCAATAACAGAAATACTATAACTGAATAAAATAAAAACTGCTGAGCTCACATCTGCTTTTTCCATCAGAATCACCCCCAGAGGAAGAAGTGTGAGGAACAGCTGCTGAGTCAGGCACATCCTCAAGAAGGGTCTGCAAGGAAGGTGGACGCAAAGTGCTTCTTGCAGCAGCAGCAAGAGAAGCAGCTGATAGAACTGGATGATCATTGTGCTCAGCATCATCATCATCATCACTAACAGCCGATACGCCCAAACCAGCAATAGCAGCCCGATTAAGTAAGCATTTTAAAACTACAAAACCATAGTATCACATGTTTCACAAATCACACATCAAATTTAAGAATAAGTAGCACTGCTATTCATATATTAAAGTATATTATTTCTGAGAAAAGGGAAACATACAATAGCATTTAAATTCAAAGGAATACTATTAATAACTTCTTTATGCCTTGATTTCATAGTTAACTTTTTGCTGGACTAGAAAAGTTACAGGCCCTACATAACATGATCTTCATTAATTGATGAAGTTCCCTCAAGAAAATATACTACTACATAAAAATCAATCCTATATGAAGAAAAATCTTACAAGTAAATGGAGAAGACCATAGATGAAGAAGATTACTGCTAGAATTACTATAAGCAAAAGAAGTACTGGACTGATTCTGCTAAAAGATGATGTTGGGGTTGCTTCTTTCTCATAGTTGGTACTGTAATAAGGAGCAGAGAATGAAGAGAGAGATGGCTGAGGAGGTGGGTATACCAAACTTCCATCTTTTTTCTGGGCTTCATAGGGAATGCTAAACATTTTGACAGATGGGTATGCTAAAAATATAATCTTTATCACAAATGTCTTTTATAGTTTTGAAACACACATTTAACTCCAACTCCAAGAGTAGAAATATTAATGTAGCTGGAATTATGCTAAGCTGTTGACAACCATCAAATTCTCTCGGTTTTATGAGGAAAACAAAATGCTTTTGGATGGGGATTTTGCTGCTATTACATGAAAGCCGAGTGAATGAATTTTTAAGATTAGAAAGAAGATGGGTTTTTGGAGAACTGAGGAGATGTTAAAGGTTGCATACGTACCATTTGATATGGGAAGCACACAGGAAACCATTAATAGAGAAATGCAGAGTCTCTGGTTGGTGAAGATGAGATTTTTCTGCTTTTGAATTCTGTTTGCGCCACAGGAGTCCCAAGAGGAAGGTTATTCAAATTGGCACAATGCCCCACAGGAGTCCCAAGATGAGATGTTTTCACCACAAAACATCTCCAATAAGATGTAGTTCAAATGGCACCCAAAATAAAATCCCATATCAAGAAACACACAAAATCAAATCAAGAAATTATCCAAAAATCAAAACAACACCCACCATTAGCGTTGACCCAATAATCCTCAAATTCCATATAAATGATTAAGAACATTTATGAATAGGGTCCCCAAAATAAAATCCCATATCAAGAAACACACAAAATCAAATCAAGAAATTATCCCAAAATCAAAACAACACCCACCATTAGCGTTGACCCAATAATCCTCAAATTAGCAAAATACTCTCAAATCATCCATAGGTATGCCAACATGAAGTGTAAACTTCAGAAATATGCATCAAGATTGGAAATTAACCAAAGCATGAGAAAACAGGGTTCCGACGAGAGAGAATTTCGGACAGTTACGAAAAGAGAGAAGACGAAGGGGAAGAAAATTTACCTGAAGCTCTTCTTTCTTCCTTGCTCGGCAACTAGAGAAAGACAAATGTTCATTAGTGAGAGAGACAAAGAGATATATATCAGGTCTGTGATTAAAGTAAAAAAATTGAATAAAACCTAAGAAAACAAAATATAGAGAGAGAGAGAGAGGAGAACGAGAAAGAGGACCGAATGAGAGAGAACCTGGCTATGCTTCTGCAACTAGAGGGAGAAAATACATGGTTGTGTGTCTGCAACTTTGAATCACATCTCTCTCTCTCGCGGTCTCATCTGTCAATCTCCGTTTGTCCGTCACTCTCTCTCTCTCTCTCTCTTGTGTCGATCTCTCTCTCTCTCGCTCTAGCTCTCTCTCCTGGTATTGTGCAGAATTGCAGAAGGCAGGGGATAACAACAATTCCAAAAGTAGTTTAATGAGTCAGATTGCAAACTTCTTCCTCTCTCTTCTTATTTCTCTTCTAATGCACTCTACTTTATTTTCTCTGTTATTGCAAACTGTTTTGCTCTCTAAACAACAATTCTAATAACCGTGTAAACAGCCCCATAGATCCCTAATTTTACTTCCAAACTCTATTTTGTTGTGAATCCTAAGTACTCATAAGATCCTTCTCACTACTAAAGATTAGTAATCATGTTTTAGAAGTTTGTAACAGCAAAATTTCCTAGATGCTACTAGTTGCATGTGATGGCCTAGACCTACACAAGAAAGAAAAGAAAAGTATGCCATGAGCTTATGTCTTGACCAACAAAAGAAAAAGACAAAAAAGAAAAAAGATGACAAGGACCATAGAAAACTTGAGCTTAGGGCATTCGGTAGTTGAATCTGACAATGGTTTACAATATATTGGACATTCAAATGTGATTTTATAACTATAGGTACAACTTTACTATTTTTGTAGTAAAGAATTAGAAGAAAATGTAGGAGGCTCTAATTCCTATTCTTTATACTCATTTCTTCGATAATTATTTCTTTTTGTCGAAGTATTTCTTCCATCATTATTTCTCCTTTGTTTATGAGATGCATACACTCAAAATGATAATATTAGATACAACAACATGGAACTACAAGAGCAAATATATGTATGTGACTCCAAATAGAATACCTCCATGACTATCTTATTGGCAAGTTCTCAATGGATAACACCGCTTATTGTATAAAGTTATAGTTTTTATAGGAGCTTCACTCTTTATAGATAAGGTAGGTTTCTCAACATAAATATAATGACAATATTTTAAAATAATTCTATTGTGTTAGAGCATTATTACTTTGTCGAGCCATTTAGACATGCTCTTAGTCATAATTGGCCAAATCCAATTATGACTAAGCGCATGTCATCAAATCCAATCAGGTATATGCCACATATAGTTATTTTATAACATTCCTCAATCCAAGTGAATAAAAAGTCATACCAAGAAGTTATTAAATGCTAGTTAGTAAATTAAGAATCTAAAACCAATTTCCCTCGAGTGATAAGGGTTGGGGGTGTCTAGTTTGAAGTTCAAAGTATACCCAAGGACAGAAAATGTGAATGCTATATAAAGAAGCAGTGGGCATAATAATGATTTCATATTGACAGAAAAATTTTATGGGATACAAAAAATGCAAACGTGTGAAAACCAAAACAAGTTGAAACAATAACAATACACAGACTACTCACAGCATCTTCCATGGTTGCACGCCACCCTAGCATTGATGACAACCCATATCTAAGTCTGTCATTCTCCCCATCTTGTGATGCTTTTTCAGTTTTGGGGGCACTGAGATACATCCCCATTTCTATCTGGAATACTATCAATCACAAAAGCTATTGCACAACATAGCTGAGATATATTCCAATTTCTAAGCGAAAGCATACGAGTACAATCAACGACAAGAATCACCAACAACACAATCACATTATACACGTATAAATAAATAAAAATATATATAAGCACACACGTACCATAGCCAATCAGTACCTTACGAATCCAAGAGTTTAAAAATTGAAAATTCTTGATTTCTGTTCGATTTTTCCCTATGTTTTCTCGGCAACCAAACAGGCTGTCTAACCAAAAATAACCGATTAAAGTTGAAAAAGAAAGAAGTTCCGTCGATCAATGAGCAAAGAAATTCAGAACAGTCTCGATAAGAGTAATTAAACACTCGCGAGAAATTGAATCAAGAAATTAAAACAAAAGAATTAAAGTCCTCTAGGGTTTGCGAGAGAACAAAATAGAGAGAGAGAGAGAGAGAGAGAGAGGAGGGAGAAAGAAGGCCGGATGAGAGAGAACCTGGCTGTGCGTCTGCAACTAGAGGGAGAAAATGCATGGTTGTGCGTCTGCAACTTTGAATCGCATCTCTCTCGATCTTATCTGTTTCTCTCCGCTTGTCCGTCACTCTCTCTCTCTCGTGTGTGTGTGTGTGTCTCTCTCTATCTCTCTCTCCTAGTATTGTGCAGAACTGTAGAAGGGGGATAAGATGAGAAGAATGGGTTAGAGAGGCGAAGAAGAAAAAAGGGGGAGATACAAAAAAAAATTTTCCAAAAATTTCACCCGCCGCGCCAATGGATCCCGCCTTCTAATTTGTACCAAACTAACATATTTTTATATCAGATACTATCAGCGTCAACCTATAATGTTGACGCTGATTGTCTACATTTTAATTTTTTTTTATTTGAACTTATTAAAACAATTATATTAGCTTATTAATTTTCTTTAAGTCAAAATTGATTGAAAAAAAAAAATTAATTTTTTGGGTCATAATTAGTAAAGTTTCCTATTTTTCTATTTTTTATTTGTTAATATATATACATCATTTTGTAGTTTTCTCACACACACACACACACACACACACACACACATATATATATATATATAGACAAAAATTTTCTCCAAATTGGGTTGAAAATTTTTTTTTTTTAACCTCATCTATAAAAATTACATGTATTTATTAAACATGTAAGATGCACATGTTCGATTGAACCTTCAATTGTATCCAGTTGGATCGATCAATTGATCTTATCACGATCAATCAAACTAATTCACTAGGATCGATCATATGTTCGATCAAACCATCAATTTTTTTCAAGTTTGATTGATCATTTGATCCTATCACAATAAATCAAACTAATTCACTAGGATTGATCGGATGTTCGATTAAACATTTGATCCTATCACGATCAATCGAACTAATTCATTATGATCGATCAGATGTTTGATCGATTATTTGATCCTATCACGATCAATCGAACTAATTCATTAGGATCGATCTCAATTGAACTAATTCATTAGGATTGATCGAATATTTGATTGATCATTTGATCCTATCACGATCAATCAAATTAATTCAGTAGGATCGATGTTTTATCGATCATTTGATCCTATCACGATCAATCGAATTAATTCACTTTCAATTGTTTCAATCATTTGATCTTATCACAATTAATCGAACTAATTCATTATGATCGATCGGATGTTTGATCGATTATTTGATCCTATCACGATCAATCGAACTAATTCATTAGGATCGATCGAATATTTGATTGATCATTTGATCCTATCACGATCAATCAAATTAATTCAGTAGGATCGATGTTTGATCGATCATTTGATCCTATCACGATCAATCGAATTAATTCACTTTCAATTGTTTCAATCATTTGATCTTATCACAATTAATCGAACTAATTCATTATGATCGATCGGATGTTTGATCGATTATTTGATCCTATCACGATCAATCGAACTAATTCATTAGGATCGATCGAATATTTGATTGATCATTTGATCCTATCACGATCAATCAAATTAATTCAGTAGGATCGATGTTTGATCGATCATTTGATCCTATCACGATCAATCGAATTAATTCACTTTCAATTGTTTCAATCATTTGATCTTATCACAATTAATCGAACTAATTCATTATGATCGATCGGATGTTTGATCGATTATTTGATCCTATCACGATCAATCGAACTAATTCATTAGGATCGATCGAATATTTGATTGATCATTTGATCCTATCACGATCAATCAAATTAATTCAGTAGGATCGATGTTTGATCGATCATTTGATCCTATCACGATCAATCGAATTAATTCACTTTCAATTGTTTCAATCATTTGATCTTATCACGATCAATCGAACTAATTCATTATGATTGATTGGATATTCGATCAAACCTTCAATTTCAATTGTTTAAAGTTTGATCAACCATTTGATCCTATCATGATCAATCGAACAAATGCAGTAGGACCTAACAGATGTGTGAACGAACCTTTAATTTGTTTGAAGTTTGATCGATCATTTGATCCTATCACGATCGATTGAATATCCGATAATTTATATAAAATAAATAATGACATATTATCGGAGGTAAATTTTTGGGAAATAACATTTTAACGCCAAATCCTAATGGAAGGAGATATTGCATCAAATTATATGTTGGATGAGTCAAATATTAAATATGTTTTTATTATTAAAATATTAACAACAAATTTAAATTTAATAAATTTTTAGTATAAAAGATCATTAATGTGATATTTATCTTATAATTAATTATTAGCTTAAATTTTATTTTTTTATTTATTTTTCTACGCAATCTTTAGGGTCGACTTTGAGAGTCGACCCTAATAATAGGTCAATAGCGTCCATTCGTAGTGGACGCTATTGGTCATCAAATTTTTTTTTTTAATATTTTTTTAATTCTTCTACGCACTCTTTAGGGTCGACTTTGAGAGTCGACCCTAATAATAGGTCAATAGCGTCCATTTGTAGTGGACGCTATTGGTCATCAAATTTTTTTTTTTAATTTTTTTTTAATTCTTCTACGCACTCTTTAGGGTCGACTTTTGTCGACCCTAATGCCTAACTATTAGGGTCGACTCTCAAAGTCGACCCTAATAATAGGTCAATAGCGTCCACTCTTAGTGGACGCTATTGGTCATCAAATTTATTTTTTTTAATTTTTTTTTAATTCTTCTACGCACTCTTTAGGGTCGACAAAAGTCGACCCTAATGCATAACTATTAGGGTCGACTCTCACAGTCGACCCTAATAATAGGTCAATAGCGTCCACTCTTAGTGGACGCTATTGGTCATCAAATTTATTTTTTTTATTTTTTTTTAATTCTTCTACGCACTCTTCAGGGTCGACTTTTGTCGACCCTAATGCTTAACTATTAGGGTCGACTCTCAAAGTCGACCCTAATAATAGGTCAATAGCGTCCACTCTTAGTGGACGCTATTGGTCATCAAATTTATTTTTTTAATTTTTTTTAATTCTTCTACGCACTCTTTAGGGTCGACTTTTGTCGACCCTAATGCCTAACTATTAGGGTCGACTCTCAAAGTCGACCCTAATAATAGGTCAATAGCGTCCACTCTTAGTGGACGCTATTGGTCATCAAATTTATTTTTTTTAATTTTTTTTAATTCTTCTACGCACTCTTTAGGGTCGACAAAAGTCGACCCTAATGCCTAACTATTAGGGTCGACTCTCAAAGTCGACCCTAATAATAGGTCAATAGCGTCCACTCTTAGTGGACGCTATTGGTCATCAAATTTATTTTTTTTAATTTTTTTTTAATTCTTCTACGCACTCTTTAGGGTCGACAAAAGTCGACCCTAATGCCTAACTATTAGGGTCGACTCTCACAGTCGACCCTAATAATAGGTCAATAGCGTCCACTCTTAGTGGACGCTATTGGTCATCAAATTTATTTTTTTTATTTTTTTTTAATTCTTCTACGCACTCTTTAGGGTCGACAAAATGCTTAACTATTAGGGTCGACTCTCAAAGTCGACCCTAATAATAGGTCAATAGCGTCCACTCTTAGTGGACGCTATTGGTCATCAAATTTATTTTTTTTAATTTTTTTTAATTCTTCTACGCACTCTTTAGGGTCGACAAAAGTCGACCCTAATGCCTAACTATTAGGGTCGACTCTCAAAGTCGACCCTAATAATAGGTCAATAGCGTCCACTCTTAGTGGACGCTATTGGTCATCAAATTTATTTTTTTTAATTTTTTTTTAATTCTTCTACGCACTCTTTAGGGTCGACAAAAGTCGACCCTAATGCCTAACTATTAGGGTCGACTCTCACAGTCGACCCTAATAATAGGTCAATAGCGTCCACTCTTAGTGGACGCTATTGGTCATCAAATTTATTTTTTTTATTTTTTTTTAATTCTTCTACGCACTCTTTAGGGTCGACTTTTGTCGACCCTAATGCTTAACTATTAGGGTCGACTCTCAAAGTCGACCCTAATAATAGGTCAATAGCGTCCACTCTTAGTGGACGCTATTGGTCATCAAATTTATTTTTTTAATTTTTTTTAATTCTTCTACGCACTCTTTAGGGTCGACTTTTGTCGACCCTAATGCCTAACTATTAGGGTCGACTCTCAAAGTCGACCCTAATAATAGGTCAATAGCGTCCACTCTTAGTGGACGCTATTGGTCATCAAATTTATTTTTTTTAATTTTTTTTAATTCTTCTACGCACTCTTTAGGGTCGACTTTTGTCGACCCTAATGCCTAACTATTAGGGTCGACTCTCAAAGTCGACCCTAATAATAGGTCAATAGCATCCACTCTTAGTGGACGCTATTGGTCATCAAATTTATTTTTTTTAATTTTTTTTTAATTCTTCTACGCACTCTTTAGGGTCGACAAAAGTCGACCCTAATGCCTAACTATTAGGGTCGACTCTCAAAGTCGACCCTATTGAGCTTTTATGTGATTTTTTTTTCTTTTTTTATTTTTTTTCCATCTTTCAGCGTCCACTTAAGTGGACGCTATTGGTTAAGTATTAGGGTCGACTATTGTCGACCCTAAAAGTTTTTTTTTTCGCCGCTTAAATTTTTCCCGCCCCTAGGATAATTCCCGCGCGTATATTAGGGTCGACTTATTAGCGTCCACTGTAAAGTGGACGCTAATAGTCAACTTTTCGACCCATTATTAGCGTCTACTTCGAGGTGGACGCTAATACGGAACTATTAGGGGCGACTTTCAAAGTCGCCCCTAATAGTTGAGTATTAGGGGCGACTTTTGAGTCGCCCCTAATAAGTCGCCCCTGATGAGTATCTTTCTTGTAGTGCCAAACGGATCCATAATATCCTAGCAACATCGAAATCCACAATTTTCAAGTCCGCCGACCGTCGACTTCATCCTGGCAGGTTGGCCAGAAGGGGGTGGCTTTCAGAGGTGTAAAAAAATACCGGGAAACTAGGACTGAAACCAGGAAACTGGTTTGAAACCAGTTGGGAAAAACCGCTAACCAGTTCCGGTTACCGATTTTGGGCTTTTTAAATACCTGGTTATAACCGCGTAAACGGGTATATATATATATATATATTCGAATGTAGTATATTTATTAATATTTTTGAATTATTATTTGTTTAACTGGGGCACAAAATGGTTAAATTAAGCTAAAAAATTAGACCTAATACCTAAAATAAGCCAAAAAAAATAGGTCTAATACCTAAAATAAGCCCAAAATGTTAAAAAAATTAAAAAAAATTGGTTACCCGATTTGAATAACCGGGTTCCAACCAAAACTGGCTGATTATTGTATAACCGGTTAACCCGGTGCCCGGTTCTAGTTCTGGTTTTCAAAAATGAAAAATCGGGTACCCCGGTTTTTGCCAACAACTGAGAAACCGGGACCGGGTTTACACCCCTAGCGGCCGAACCATTCCCATGGCCGACTCCTCTTCCATTTTCTTTTTTCTTTTTTTTCTTTTTTTTTTTTCTTTTTTTTTATTTATTAATTTTTATATATTATATATGTTTAAAATTTCTTATTATGGGTGACACATGTCTTTATATAATTGAATCTGAATTGACACGTTAACGGAATTTGTCAAGATTTTGGACCGAAGTTTAGTATATACAACTCTCAAAACATTTTATTGCAAGGTAGTGTAACAACATGGGTTGATTTTACATTTTTCTCTAAATATTATCGAAATCTCAACAAAGCCCTATAGGCCGGCTGAGCCCAGCCTCATATGGGATGGCGAAACCCAATCTAGTTGGGAAGGATGGGAGCATAGAAAGAAGCCTCATCATTCTGCTATTATTCAAGGTATCAAGAATATATGTGCGTCCAACACAATGGGGCCACAAAATCAAATTCGTTAGACCATGATCTCTCTTAGGGTTCGTTTGAAATTGTGTTTTCAAAAAGTGTGATTGAAAATAGTGATTTTAAAATGTGCAAAATTTTAAAAATACAGTTAAATGGTTTGACAAAATCGCAGTTTAGCCCTTAAAATTGTAGTTTAACCTTTAAAATTGTATTTTCAAAAAATCACAATTTTTTAATAACACAATGGCAAACAATTTATTTTTTGTGATTTGATTTATGAATGCACTTTTTGTTGATGAAATCGCAATGCCAAACACACCTTTAGCACCTTTAGCCATCAACTCGCGGAAAAACACTTAATAAAAGATAAAGGAAGTTGGGTCATTTAGATATTTGTTCAATTTGAGTCAGACACTCTTCTTCCTTAACTTTTTTTGAACTATTTTCCTTCTCTTAACTTAAGTATCGGGGTAATTAGTCAAAGTCTATATATATATATATATATATATATATATATAGTTGTCATAGATAAGAAGATTGATAGGTCTCAGTTGAAAATGCCAGCTGTGGTTAGGTTAATGTCTCTTTCCTTTCATGAATGAATGTTAAAAAAAATGCTAATTGCTAATTAACATACGTGATGAAATGAATGTTTATTGTTTGAGAAAACTACATTTTGCCCTCATAAACTATAACGCATTGCCACTTTCTTCTTATGAATTGTCAATTGCACTACTTTGCCCCCATGAACTACTATTTTGTACCCAAAATCCCATTCCGTCAGTCAAAGCCGTTAACTCAAACGGTCAACCCATCACTTTGCACTCATGAATTACAACGAAATTGTTATTTTGCCCCATGAACTACAAGGCATTATCACGTTGATCGTCTGAGTTAACGGTTTTGACTGACAGAATGGGGTTTTGGGCACAAAATGATAGTTCATGAGAGCAAAGTAGTACAATTGACAGTTCATGATGAGAAAGTGCTAAGACGTTGTAGTTCGTTGGGGTAAAATGTAGTTTCCCCTTATTGTTTAATGAATACTGGGAAAGGAACCTGAAGCCCCCTGTCTATTATCCTTGAAGGCAGAAATAAAGCATATTTTTATGTAAAATTTTTGGTCATTTGGGATGAAGAGCTTGAACTAGTGGCTGCTAAAAATACATGAAATCTCACTACAAGAAATTCCGCAATCAACTCGCTAAAGGTTACCGCAGTTGTCCCATCAAAATTTTTGATTATTAGTGACGACCTTATGTGAAATATTTAATTAAAATGAAAAGTGAATGATAGAGATATGAATGGTTCGAGTTCAAGACCTATACTCTGATACCCATATTAAATCATCATCTACTCTAAAAGTTTAAATCCATAAAAAATGATGAATTTAATTATTTATTTATAAGTTATTAGTAACCACATGCTATCGTCGTTGATAATAACCCATAGCCTTTATTAATAAGTTTGTACATTTTTTTTAATATGTATATAAATTTAAGATTCTATTTATATAATTATCAATTGCGACGGAGAACAACTAAAACTCCTACATCATACAAGTAATCAGGACAGAAGCACACAACTCTCACTCACATGTGTTAATCAAAGTTTTGAAATTGCATAAAAATGACCAAAAAAAAAAAAGCATCAACATCGATCTATTTGTAGAGAAAAGAAGTGGTTCTGATTTTTGGTACACCAAAAACAATGCCATTCTTGAAGACATGCCATATAAACATAAATATATACATATCAAGAAGTAATAAACTGCATCGATATCTCATGCAACTCAAAGTACATGGAAAGACGGGTAAGGATTTGACTCTCATAATGAGAATTTTCAAATCTAATCAGTATTAATCTTTTTTAATCTCATTGATGTCTGAGGTTGATAGGGTTGGGTCGGATATGACTCGATCGGATTTGAGGAGCGCTTGTGATTCTCACTGTCTAAGTCCCTCTTATATGCTTCCAAGCAAACAGGTATTTTACCATGATCATGCACAGATAAAATAGTCACTCTGATCATTTTGTAATTTACATAACATGAAAATTAAGTCGTTCGTGATTTTTTTTTACTAGCAATTGTCGTTGCTAAAAGAAATATATTATTGTTATATGATTCTCACAACACCTGTGTGCTAAAAAAAAAAAAAAAAAATCACCTTTATATGTCATCAACAAGATATTCGCAACGCGATAATATCAAAATATTTTGTTGCATCAACAACAACGATCAAAAAATATGATGCCTAATAATGTGACCGTTAATTAAAAACCAAAGACCAAAATTTTTGTAGTGTCCTTTTAATTCGGAAAGGGAGGAAGATTATCATGGAGACAAATACAATGGGTCGGTCTAGATAATAATGGTGATAATTAGTCAACTTTAATTTATATATATATATAACGAGAAGCAATAGATGGGAAAATAGAAAAGAAAAAAAAAATCTGTGTGGAAACCCATCAAGCCGCCTCTACTTTAGATCTAATTAAACGGTGGACGTGGAAGTTCTCTAAAGTGGCATAATGAGAATGGTCTACATAAATATAATGGTGATAATTAGTCAAGTTTAATTATATAGTTATATAGACAAAATGCTTGATAATAATAGAGGATCATAATTGATTAATTTCTACCGATTTCAAGAAAATTATAGATTTTCAAATGACGGACTTTAAGCCGTTTCTAAGTATTAAAAGGCTTAAAAAATGTCACTTATTAAAATGTGTTATGTTATCAAGGCAACTAAAAATAATATTCATTTCAATGGCTCGTTCTTCATTTTTGCAGTGCGATTCTTCTTAAAAAAAATAAAATAAAAAATAAAAACTGTTTTTGGCTCAATGCTTTTTCACAGTTTAAAAAGCTAAAATCTGATGAAAATATATATTCAATTCTCAACAATAATATGCCACTTTTTTAATAAGTAGTGACATTAATTTTCAAGCGTTTTAATGTTTAAAAACGGTCTAAATTCTGTAATTTAAAAGTCTACATTAATTTCTTTGAAATTGTAAAGAATTCTAATCCAAGATGAAGCTGTAAAATAAATCTACATAACATTTGATAAATTTCAGTATCTTATCTTAATTGTCATGGTTTATTGGTTTGTTTTCAAAAAATAAACTGATATTAATATATATATATATACATCATGAGCTGCTCGATAGCATTAAAAACGACAAATGGTTTGTTGAGGAGACGATAGACGTAAGCCATTTTACAAACGACAAATCCGTTGTAACGGAGACTTATGGCACCGAAAGTTGTGACATTTAATAGACTTGAGGAATATTATAGTGGAGGGCGATGTTTTAAAAATTGTACACACGTTATGGAAGGAAGAACAGTCTTTGCAGTGAACATGGTATTATGATTACTATCCAAAGGTAGTTCAGTGGTCTTAAGGAAAACTTAATGAGGTTTAAGCATGTATTTGAGCAAAGATTTGAATCTCTGTAATGAATAATCATTCATACAAACTTAATTAGTATTAGCTGCTTTAAGAAATTCACTGATGTCTTGATAGGGTTGGGCCAAGCTATGACTCAATTGGTTTTGAGCGGAAGCGTCTGCAGTTTTCATTGTCTAGGCTCTTTCTGAGCAATTCCCAGCGAGTATGTGCTATCATGGTAACGTTCTGTCCTAGTAGAGTAGTCATAATTGGTCGCTCACTCCTACTTTTCGCTAAAAATAAATAAATAAATTATTGACAACACTATTAACCTAAGAAATCTAAAGCAAAACCAGAACAAAGGAAACACAAAAAGCAAAACCAGAAGCATGCAAATAATATCTTAAATAAAGCGACGTTACAACGCACAATGGGTGCATTTACTGTTGTGTTTAAAGTTGTGCCCTAGTACTATTTAATAGCACGAGAAGTCCGGTGACCTGATTAGCAGCACATGTGATTCCGACACCACCATCGCTCTCTTACATTCCATAATGTTTTTCAGTATTATTCATTTAATTATCATAATAAAATTAAAATATTAAAGAAAACAGAACCGAAGATCAAGATAAGGCATGCATTTTCCATCATTTCATGCTATGAATGCTATGAATTTCTGTTGTTCAATGTTCACAGTCAACCCCTGTTTCATTACTTTAACCAATTCTCTTCACTGCGTTGCTATGTTGTGTATATGAACTTCCTATCCCCTTCTAGTTTTGCTCAAAATTTGTATTATTTAGTATTAGAGTCAACTACCACGTCAAGCAAAAAATCGGAAGTAGGTCGTTGAGTATATATGGAATCGAAAGAATTGTGTCATTTTTGTCGAGTTATGGAGAGGGTGACCTATAGGATGTATATGTATAATATTAAGTCATCGAATACATAGATGCCAAAGGAGAAAGTGACTACCATTAGATCAGTGTAGACAGAGTGGACCATCGAGTACGTCGGCTCTAGAGCATAATGATATGTTATGGTTTTAAGTATCTTACATGACTTAAGTACAGTCTTGATTATTGGTATATACTTTCTTATGCATGGTAATTAATGCACCCTTCCACAAACAAAAAAGTATGGGTATTATACATAAGCATAATGTTAAGTCATTGAATACTCATAGATGTCAAAAGAGAAAGTGGCTACCATCGGATGAGTATGGATAGAGTAAGTCATCGTGAACGTCGGCTCTAGAGCTTGGTAATATGTTACAATTTGAAGTATCTCACATGGCTTAAGGGTGTATTTGAAAGGCCTAAAAGTGCATTTAACACTCAAAAAGTTCGTTTGAAGAAAAAAGTATCGGTTTGATAAAAAAATTTGAAAGCATTTTTAAAGGTCTAAAAACACTTTTTGATTTAAAAGCTCTATTGTTCAAATACAATCTCAAATATGTTCTAGGTGTATTTTATTCATATGTATATAAGTTGTCCTATTCCCTCCCATTACAAACGGTTATCAAATATGAGTTGTAATCTCTCACACTCTCCGAGTCTCCTTGTGGGTTTTCAACAGTTGTTCTGTGGAAAAAGTAAAGCAAAATATACAACAAAGTCCTCCACTATCTTAAATTTTACAAACCATATACTTAGCAGCCGCTGGCCCAGCCCCTTCAAAATTATATAAAGAGAGAGGCAGTCCACTGTTTCACCCACAAAGAGAGATAGGGAGAGGGGAGCTACTGCCCAGAGCCGTCGGTATCGCCGGCGAAAGGAAGTTTCAGGCTTCCCTTAGCCAAAACCCACACACCAAACCGGGTTTAGAACGGATTTTAGTAGACCAATAGCTTGGTCGGTATTCTCTGTCTCAAAACCATCCCTCAAAAAAAAAAAAAAAACCATCCCTCAGCCACCCATATATTCTCCGAGAAGCTCATTTCCGCCGAAAATCCGGTGACCCGGCTTGACCCGGTTAAAATTGGAGATTTTTCTCAAATTCATTGCATATAGGTATATTTTCTGATGTGTCCTTTCATTTTTATGGTATCAATTTAATGTTAACTGTACGTAGTGGGTTATGATCAACTTACAAAGAGTTGAGAGAATTATTGGCATTTCTAGATATCTCAATTTGTAGCTTAATTATATATGCATCAAAGTTTTTATTTGGTTGATAAATGCCTTAGACAAATATGACCCTGAGAGGTCGTCAATGGTAGTTTATTCGGTTGGAGTCCATGCATTACGAAACGGAGGTTATTAGATCAAATTCATCTTTTCATTTTTCTCCCCTTGTGTATAGACATGTCAAAATATATATGACTTATGGAGGTAAGGGATTAATTTGGGAAATGTAATTAGGAAAAATCTAAGGATTTTGCAATTCGATCTTAGAGATAAATATTATATACAATACTTTTATCATAATTTATTGATATAGCACTACCAACCAAATTTTAAATTTTTTTTTTTTTAACAATGACTAATTGGTTGTGCTACATCAGCAAAATGATATAAACTGTGATATATGTCATTACCCTTCTTTATTTAATGCTAAATAATACACCTCACTTTACCATTATCTTACTATGTTGATATGACAATAGTATTCACTAACCTTTTTTTTTTTAATTTAAATTTTGTTTTTAACAAGAGTCTAATGGTTGATAAACAATGTCACACCAGTCTAATAGAATGCATGTGTAATTTTTAACATTATTATAAGAACAAATATAATAAATTGAGGAATGTGGTTGAATTTTTTTTTTGCTATTGTGCACATTCAGGAGGTAAGCGGAATTAGTTAAATTGAATTTAGTTTAAGTGAAAGAGAAATGCTACACACACTCCCACCTCCACACTTTCAAGTGTAGACTCTTTGACGTGGTCCTAAAAAAAGCCATTAGATCCAAAATTCAAAAGTAATTTATCTAAAATTTAATAGTAATTTTAGAACCAAGTTAAAAAAAAAAAAGAAAAAAAAGAAAAAAAAAAAAGTGCTTTAAAAGTGTGAGATTAAACCCGTGTGTAGCATTTTTATTAGTTTAGACGTACTGATCACATGATGATGTCAATAAGGAACAACATTGACCATGGTTACAAGAGAGAATCTTTTGATTGTTGTTACTTAGTCTTCCACTACGTCATAATTCCATCGCCATAGGTCTCAAAGAAAATGATGAATGAATTTAATTTATTGCTCGCAGAATAATATCATCTATATAAGTGACTAGGGAACTCTCCTTTAAATATATGAAATATTAGTGATTTTTAGAAATGAAAAATATTGTTAATAGTCGTCTCTCATTACATGCATAAAATTCTCCCGACCGATTACACTATCAATTTCTATAATATTCTTTTTATAACTAAAAAATTTATAATTTTCTCTATAATATTCTACTTATAACTAAAAAATTTACACTACCAATATTCTTTTTTTTTTTTTTCTCTTTTTTTACCAAGGAGTTGTTAAGCAAGAGAATTAAGCTATGATTGAGAAGAAAAAGTTTATGCTGCAATGAAAATGGTAAATATTTATGATTTATAAAAGCATTCTTCTTTTGATAGATTAGATTTCTGAGAAATCCTTTCCAGAGTTAAATTTTCGGAACAAATGATTTTCTATTTATATATAATTTGGGATAAAGATATATACATGATGAATCCTTGATATATATGCCAATAATATTGGGGGCCATTAGAATTTTTTTTATTGCAAGTGGTAATTCATTTGGTTTAGTTTTCTTCATCAGCTTATCATCTTATTTTTCATTTTGTGGAATTTATTTGCTCATAGAAATATATCATAAAAGTTTAATTTTCTTTTGTTTCTTTATAATAGCACTAATATATAGTTGTATCTTTTTCAGTGTGTGGATATAAAGCAAAGGTTAATTACTAAAAAGCCATGGCTGTAAAACTCAACAACTTTGCCTTTGAATCCCTTCCTTCAGTTGCTCTCCTACCTATGAGAGCTCAGAGATATCCCAAGTTTTTTATGACTTCCACTCTGCACTCCAACTCTAAGTGAGTCCATTCTTCAAAGTCTCTCATCATGCATTTGAGTTGTTGACTATTTTAGCTGTAACCAATGACCTAACAATACTAATTAGTTTTTTTTCTTCTTCTTCTTTAATTCTAGAGGGAAATCAATGTCTTTAGGTCATGCTAATGTTAACGTAGTCCATCCCATGCTACCAGAAAAGGATGAAATCTTCAAATCCATGGAGGAGTGGGTTAGGAGTGACATCTTAACTCTCCTAAAACCTGTAGAAAAATCTTGGCAACCACAAGACTTTTTGCCAAATCCTACCTCAGATGGATTCGTTGAGCAAGTCAATGAACTCAGGGAGAGGACAAAGGACATTCCGGACGACTACTTTATTGTCTTAGTTGGCAATATGATCACGGAAGAAGCCCTTCCAACTTACCAAGCACTTATCAATGGCACGGAATTTTTTCACGATGAAACGGGTAGTGATAACACACCTTGGGCAACATGGGCAAGGGGATGGAGTGCAGAAGAAAACAGGCATGGTGATCTTCTCAACAAATACCTCTATCTTTCTGGACGAGTGGATATGAAACAAATCGAGAAGACAACACACTATTTGATTGGGTCAGGAATGGTGAGATATGCAACAATTCTTTAACGTATTTTTGTTACTTGCCCATAATTCTTGTGTTAATGGCCCAATTATTGATTCAAAAACCTTAGGATTTTTAGATACTAATTTAGTTAAACCCTTAATCCTTAGGATCATAATATTCCATCACGCTTCTATAATACCAAAACATTTTGATCCAACTTATATATCAACTCCCCTGCGACTTAAACTCATGAATCTATAACATTGACATGTGTTCCTTAACATATGAGAAACACACATTGTTTTAATTAACAAGTGAGAAGCTCATGCTACCAATTGTTAAAGACCCAACTATTGATCCAAAAGTCTTAAGACTATTGGATACTAATTTAATATATATATATATATAATATTAAATGGCCGGGTAGGTGGATAGTATTCCCAACCGCATACCTTTG
Organism: Corylus avellana; assembly: GCF_965113065.1. NCBI lineage: Eukaryota > Viridiplantae > Streptophyta > Magnoliopsida > Fagales > Betulaceae > Corylus > Corylus avellana. The sequence goes on from NC_142493.1 coordinate 23,192,265, forward strand.
ACCCGCTACTCATCCGTTTTAGATGATTCTAAAAAAAAGATTTCACCCCCCAATTTTGAATTATTCTTCTTCAACAAGTTAATGTCCAGTATTTTTCTCTAATTAGGATGTCGGCATCAGGAAAAATCCCTACTTTTTTTCTATCTACACATCGTTTCAAGAAAGAGCAACATTTATCTCCCATGGAAATACAGCCAAGCTTGCCATGAAGCACAGGGAGGAAAAGCTTGCCCAAATATGTGGCACAATTGCTGCAGATGAGAAGCGTCATGAAACTGCTTATAAGAAAATAGTTGGGAAGCTTTTCGAGCTTGATCCAAATGAAACTGTCATAGTCTTTGCCGACATGATGAGGAGGAAAATATTAATGCCAGCCCACTTAATGTACGATGGCTACGATGAAAATCTTTTTGATCACTTCGCAAATGTTGCCTCTCGGATTGGTGTCTACACGGCCAAGGACTATAGAGAAATATTGGAACATTTGGTGGCTAAATGGAAGGTTGAGAAACTAACTGGACTTTCTGGTGAGGGGCGAGAAGCCCAAGACTATGTATGTGGATTAGCTGAAACACTGAGAAGGTTAGAGGAAAGAGCTCTAGCAAGGGCAAAAAAAGCATCCCCCATTTCTTTTAGCTGGATTTCTGGTAGGAAGGTGTAGCCTTAGAAAAAAAAAAAAAAAATGCAATATGTTAGAGAAGTATACGAAGAGTTAAAAGGCTTAAATCCTTCACAATAGCCTTTTTACATTGCCACTACCCACAAGCAAATTGGAGGGGTTTGCAATAAACCTAATATTCCCTTCTCTCTGTACTTTGTTGTCTAAGTTGTTTCTAGTTGATGTTAAGTAAGAAACTAATTATTAGCTTTTTTTTTTTCCTGTTTATTTACTGTTATTTGTGTATTCTTAGTGTTGTTGTTTTAAAAAGATTTTCCAGAATATTGCAATTTCAAAACACACCTTATATTTTACATTATTTATCAATTGGGTTGTTGGGTATCAACTTAAAATAGGATCAATGTTTGGTCAGGTAGGGTACGTGTTTGTGTTTTGGTGAATTGTTTTTGTCATGGCCGATTATGGAGGAACGACTTTTTGGATGTTTTGGATTTGTTTTCATTCGTTGAAATGGGGAGGAGGTGCCGTTTGGTTCTTCTCTGTTTCGTTTAGCCCCTAGTGTGTTGATATTGTTTGATTTCCTCCCCTGAATTGGGTAGCTAGCTTTGCAGTAATTCTTGTAACGCTCCAACTTTTATATAAGTTGCAAAGCAGAATTAAATCAATTTTACGTGGCATTACTATCTTTACATATACTTGCAGCGAAAGAAAACATGAATTATTATTATTATTATTATCAAAATCACAACTCACCCATCTTCACATAATACCACAGCTTCTAATATAAAATAACATAGGGGAAACTTCAGTAAGGTTCCTTGAACTTTCACCCGATTTTACAGATCTCCTTGAACTTCTAAATCTCTCATTTTGGACTCCTGAACTTCCATTTGCTCTCACTTTGGACCCCTCTGTTAGTTTTTAACGTTAGATTCAACAGTTTGACTTTTTATACCCATTATACTTCCATGTTAAAACTACACTGTTTTGGGCCTCAAAACAACAACACCCACTCAGCCCAAAACGACGTCATTTTGGGCATTAAAATTATTATTATTTTTTAAAAAAAAATAAATAAAGAAAAGGCAAAATATTAAAAAAAAAAAAAAATTCGGGGTGGCTCCATGGCCGGTCTGGGGGTGGTCGAACCACCCCCATGCCCAAGGGGGTGGTCCAGCCAGCACCAAAAGGCCAAAAAAAAAAAAACAAAAGGGAATGGCTTTGGGGCTTTTGGGGGTGGCCGGACCACCCCCAAGGGCCTAGGGTGGTTTCGGCCACCCCCATACTGGCCGTAGGGGGTGGCCGAAACCACCCCCAGGCCCTTGGGGGTGGTCCGGCCACCCCCGAAAGCCCAAACACATCCCAAAACCTTTTTTTTTTTTTTTTTTTTGGCCTTTTGGGGGTGAACAGACCACCCCCTTGGCAGGGTGGTCGAACCACCCCCATACCGGCCATGGGGGTGGTTCCAGCCACCCCGATCTTTTTCCGTCTTTTTTTTTTTTTTTTTGCCCTTTTTTAAAAAAAAAAACAAAAAAACAATTTTAATGCCTTAAACAACACCGTTTTGGGTTGGAGTGTTTTTTTTAAAAAAAAAAAAAGTTTTTTTAATATTTTGTATTTAAAAAAATAATAATAATTTTAATGCCCAAAATGGTGTCGTTTTGGGCTGGGGTGGGTGCTGTAGTTTTGGGTATTTTCATAATTTCAAGTAAGCTGGGTAGGGGTATAATGGGCATAAAAAGTCAGACGGTTTGAATTTAACGTTGAAAACTAACAGAGGGGTCCAAAGTGAGAGTAAATGAAAGTTCAAGAGTCCAAAATGAGAGATTTGAAAATTCAGGAGGGGTCAGTAAAATCAGGTGGAAGTTCAGGGGGCCTTACTGAAGTTTCCCCAATAACATATTATAAAATTAACCATAATGTCATTACAACTACATAAGACTAATATTATCTTGACATCAAATCGAGAGATGTCTCAAGGGCATTTATTCTCATAATTTAAATATTGACTCAATATGAATCAGGTCTTTCGAAAGGTGAGAGGCCTCCTGCAAGCCTCATGAACCAATAGCCTAGGTAGCATAATTAAGGGTAATCATTTAACTCCTTGTCACCAACATCTGTAAAATTATCACAATTTTACAAGGAGAACGTGTGAGTCCACTATTCAGTAAATATAAAATAAGCTGACCATACGTGTATGATGTGGGCCCCTTTTTTTTCCCTTGAAAGTCTATCTCGAATTTACTAAACAGCTTGTCTCACATAGAGTTTTCACAAAATTGCTTACTTTCCAACATTTCATAGCTGATTTGTAAATCAAGCCTAGCGTTTTGCTTAATACATACTTATAAAAATCTCAAATATATTCATTTACATTTAATACATATCAATCCCCACATCTCATACTTTGGAGCAATAAAACATTTTATAACAAGATAATAAAAAGTACATATTAAAAACATAAAACAATATATATCATTCTTGTGAGTGCATTTGTGAGGGTTGTGTCCCACATTAAGAAAATATAAAAGAAAATAGTGCTTAATATACCTAAGTGGACCTTAGCTCATTAGCTTAAGCATTTGGGTTAAAGTTGTGTTCAATTATGTATATTAATATATTCTTGATAAAAACTCTATAACCGTTTTATCTCCCAACAAATAGTATCAGAGTCATGGTTACCTTCTTGGGACGGGTGTCTGGACGTATCAGGTTTAGAATTGTGTCTCCATCCGCAACTCTTGACATGAGACAGTCATGGAAATGTAAACGAGGTGGAGTTGGGTCAATGTGAAAAGACTCCATAACCGTTTTATCTCCCAACAAATGGTATTTGAGTCATGGTTACCTTCCTGAGACGGGTGTCTGGGCGCGTTGGGTTTAAAATTGTGCCTCCATCCGCAACTCTTGACGTGAGACACTCTTGCAAATGTAAACGAAGGGGAGTTGGGTCAATGTGAAGAGACTGTAATGACCCCGATGAGAAAATCAATTAACTGATAATTAATCCCATGGTTTGTCTCCCACCCCTATCCTTCACAAGACAAGACTCAGGGATCACAACCTCTCCTATACGAGAGACCTCAGCAGAAGACTTTTAAATTATAGGAATAGAGAGCAGTAACCTAAACAACCACACATTCATACACCAGAATAAACATAATACCTTATAATATGAAGATAAGTCACCAAATGTATTGGTCATCAGACCATCATCAGAACAAAATATTACATTCCTAAATCATAATTGTCTTACAAAAGATCCACAGATCAAATCTTAAGCTTAAGTAGGGCTAAGGAGATAATAATCTCGATCATGTCTACTCAGGTGGTTCCTCCATCATCCCACATGAACTTCAACCACTCAGAGTTCTTATCCTAAAAAATGACTCGAATTAGGTCCTGTGCAATCACTCATGTCGGATCCGAAGGCATCTTTGTCTAGGCTAGCTAACCATGCAATTATTCATAGTGGAGGGGAAAAATCATAAAAACAGGGGGTAAGTCTAAAGACGTAGTGAATGTTAATGCACATAATACCTATGCCAGTTTAGTGATGAACTCTATTTGATAAAGTATGCAACAGTTTAATGATGACAATTTTCCATAAGTGCGATATAGATAGATAGTACATGCTTATAATCATGAGTAACAGTGATAGTTCAATAATATGGTCTACCCAAAATATTACCCCTTCTTAGCAGGGTTGGCGCTGTCTCGAGAGACCTGTAATATAAAATCGGTGCCCCAAATATTGTACGCTACCGTCCATAACATTAGTGGCACGACCGAGTCCGACCTCGGGTGGCCCATACCACTAATAATGTCTGTCCTGTAGTGACCACCCGTTAAGGCTGCGCCAATCACGAAACAACCATTAGATCCAAGGCCTATATATCACACACACATATAACCATAAAGTTAACATGTATAGTAAGCCCATGACCATTATCCCACATGTACCGGTATACCATGTCATACGATGCAATTTATCTTATCCGTATTTTACATGCATTCTTTTACAAGTCTCACTTTCATTAACATGTTAAGCACAACGTTTTTCACAAAAGCTAGAGTTCATGTGCAGTAGAAAATATGTTTTCGTGAGAGTTACAAATATGTATGTTTTGGTACACAAAATAGACTTGCAAATGTGGAAAAATAAATTGCGAGCATTATATGAGTTAAAACTCACCTGGGTCGATTAAATCCTCCAACAAGTTCGGGTTCTCCAAATCTGTGCAAAATCCTCTTATTAGTTTTAAGTTCACTAAAACAAACCCTAGCTTGAAAACAGGGGGCGTTGGGTGCTTAGCAAAAGAGGCCATCTCCTGGACGTCCCTCTGCGAGCGCTCAATCTAGAGACGAGTGTTGGTCCAGTTAGGTTCATGCCAAAAAAAGTCGTTTGACCTACTTATTTCTCGAGTTTTCTAACGGTCTCTTCTGCTATCAAAAGGCTTTCTAATATTATTCTAAGCATAAAAATGTTTCTTACAATAAGATTAAATCTAGGCAAGAAGAAACACTAACCAACAATAAGGCTTACAATAACTAAGCTATTAGAATGAAACTTAAAGAAAATGGTAAGGATTACCTCAATTGAGCAAGTCCTCCAAGTAAACTTCACCAACACTCACAAAAATCTCACCACTCTCACAAAGCCGAAATGACAAAGTTTTCTTAAGCTTCTGAGGTGGAGAAAATCGAATGGGGTGGAGGGATACTTATAGGGGATGAGTCAGAGGGCAAAATGGTGAATAACAGGAAAGGGGTGAGCGCTCATGGTACTATGGGGGGCGAGCACTCGTGTACTGTTGCTCAGAGGGGTCAGGTGGCAAGTGACACGCGTGGATAAAAACCAGTAGTAAACAAAAGGTCAACGAGCGCTCGACCTGGTCCCCACCCGAGTGTTCATATACGGTTGCCAGGTGAGCACTCGTGTGTCATCCCCCACACGAGTGTTCATCTACTGTAGTTCTGAGATCTAAAAATTTGAAAAATGTCCATTCAGGTGTCCCTAATGACTCAAAGCCCAATTAACCTTCTAATTAAGTTGTCTTAAGCCTAATTGATTATTTAGGTCACTACAGAGACTCACAAGTAAGGGGGAGATTGTTGTAAGTGCACTTATGAGGGTTGTATCCCACATTGAGAAAATATAAAAGAAAAGATGGCTTAATATACCTAAGTGGACTTTAGCCCATTAGCTTAGACTTTTGGACTAGAGTTATGTTCAATTATGTATATTAATGTATTCTTGGTAAAAACTTCATAACCGTTTTATTTCTCAATACATATCACACGCTTGATTAACATATATAATATAATATCAAATTTATTAGTCACATTTTGTTTTGGTTAGTCCTTTTTATTTCCCCTTACTCGAATTGCAGTGCTAAGTGTATAACCCCATGCACTTAACTGGGTAGCCATCTTTTACAAACTTTTCACATATCACATATAATTATATCCCATTTTCCTTTAAAACTCATTTTCTTTTGACACATGTAATATATAATACCAACATAATTTATTACAATCCTATCCCAAAATATACACGGCTTATAATCACACTGAAAATATTGTACAGTTTATGCAATAAAACATCAAACGTAGGATCAGTAAGTTTTATACTTACATTTTTCAATTAATCTCTTAAATGAAGAAAGGATACGATTTTTTTCTTTCACTTCGACACAAATGAATCGGAGAAAATCCTAATTCGACACAACTAAGTAGTTACATAATTTAACTTTTTAAAGAAAGAGTTGGTTGCATCATAAATTCATGTACGATGAAGCTGCAGAAAATACTTATTACAAAGCTATTCGCATCAATAGCTTGGGAGAAGGTGTTGCCATTATGATTCTTTATTTTTATTTTTATTAAATTTTTAACATGCTGTTGGTAAGAACGTCTCACACGTTTCTCTTTTTCTTTGTCTCTTCTTTGTCTTTGTTTGTACACTCTTTCTATTTTTATTTTTATTTTTTTCGTATTTTTTCTAAGGAAAAAGAAAAAACTGCTATCTATTACTAGTTTGTTTGAATGCTACGAAATTAATAATAATAATTATTATTATTATTATTATTTATTTTTAACTTCTTGTAGTATTTTCTAAATCACTCCAAACTATTATCTATTACTAGTTCTAACTATTAACCACTAACCTTAAAATAAATAGCTAACACTTTCTTTAATCTTAATAAAAAATAATTAATCCAAATATCACCAAAACTAAATACTACTTAAATTTAGTTATTACATTTTCATCAACTATATATATATATATATATATATACATAGTTTTTATGCCTGGCGTTATAATTGTTGTGAGTTGGTTTGATTACAAATTTGGCTTCCTTAAGGTTGTTGTATGAGGCTTTAGATGGGATGGTTGAAGGGTTGTGATTAATATTTTGTGAAGTAATGCTAGAAGTAGGACTTTTGTCCTCTTTTTACATTATCAATCAATTGGGTTGTTGAGCCTAATTATTTGCTCTTGTTGCGACAAAACTAAAATTTAGGATCCCAAAGAAGCAGAAAATAACAAAATAGAAAATAAATCAATCACACAAGACACCAAGATTTAGCTTAACAAGCCTACATTCACTGGCGAAAACGACTCAGAGAAAATTCACTATCAAAAGATGGAGTACAAAAGAATAATAGGGAGAAAACCGCTCAAAATACAAAGCTCCAATACACCTAAATATCACTCTCACATAAAAAAGAAAAATAACAAAAGAGAGAAAAATCAACAAAAAAGTAAACTAAATTTTTCTCTTAGTACAATGAGGCACCCACACAAAGTGAGAAAGCTATAGCTTCTATATTTTTTTTGAAGAATGCTATCTGCTCTTCTGATGTTCGCTTGGAGGACTTCCTAGTCCTAAGTGGATATTATTTTCTAAAAAACTAAAAAATAAAGTGGTAATTATTTCTCTCACTTGGTTTTTAGAAAATAATATTCGCGTAGGACTAGGAAAATACCAAGCGATAGGAAAATACCAAGAGAGCATCTAGCTAGCATTTCCCTATTTTTTTCTTCACCTTGCCCCATGATGTTGACTTGAGGAAAACAAGTCATACCACAACAGCTTGCTAGCCCCATCTCTAGTGTCATCGATGTATGGTTTAAACACATCACGCTGATGTATGGTTGCTGCTCGATCGGTCTAGATCACACGTTTCCCATCTCAATTGTCATTTACAAAGCTTGCAACAGGAAAGTAAGTCGTGTACTGAATATTTGAACCAAGCTAAACAATTGGCTGATGAATTATCCGCAGATATAAGCCCGCTGAGGATGATAACCTCATCTCGTTTATTCTCAGTAGATTAATCCAATGTTTAATTCATTTGTTATTGTCTTTTCTTTTGTTGTGAATGACCATGAGATGACCTTTGCTCACTTTCAATCTGAATTACTAAGTCATGAGATACTACTTCAAAATCAACAACAGCAAACTCTCACACTAGAAGCTGTTTGTTTGCCTTACACCAACAAACCAAACCAATCCAACTTTCACTCTTAAAAACCCTCCCAACAACTTCAGGAAGCCAAAGTTCCATTTTTCTCCAAGAAAAAAATT